>NC_090855.1:10627500-10875000 GCF_024217435.2 Syngnathus scovelli
AAAAGCTACAATTGCATGTGGCTAAACAATCAAAAATAAAATTCTGTTTTGAAAATTTTTGGATGTCACTCACACTTTTTCTCAAGCAAACAAGTCGAATCCGCCGGATCGCAACGTTTCCCCAAATCAACACTGTGTAAGCTCTCTGTAGTTCTGTTTCTGTCTCATCCCTTTGTGGTCCGTCCGGATGAAGCGACGCAAAGCTCCGACACTGTAAAGTCGTCAAATATAGATCCATGACCACCTCCCCATGCCTGCAGTCCCGCGCGCGCACATACACAAACAGTAGTCAGGTCGAATTAAAAGCCTTTCGCTGGCTACGGGATATGATGAATGACCAGAGCAGCTGATGGGAACAGCCGGAATGCTTTCGGGAGAACAACGGCCTTTGCGTCTTGTCTTGATAACTTTGACTGAGATAGATATGCTTCTTTAATGGAGTGAAGCCTCTCTAAAGTCTAGTTAGTTGTATTTGGAATTTGACCAAAAGACCTCTGGTCCTCACGAGGCCTCAATTCATCAAGTGTCAAAGGATCAACTTGCTTTTTGTCCAAATGAATGACGTCAGAAAAGAAACATTGTTAAACAAAAAAAAACCTTCAGTATTTAATCCTGAATACTCGTTAAAAGCCAAGTCGTTTTTGTTGTTGTTTCTCTCTGCAAATATTACTTTTCTACTCAAGCAGGCATCATCATATGGGAGGTTGGAGCGTTATTTATAAGCTCTTAAGTGGGCTGTGGAATATATGCAGCACAATATGAGCTTGGCTTTCCAAGCCTGCCCGTCTCATCGTGACACCAGCAATGACTATCAGACTAAGAATAACTGGTGGGACAAAGCAGCTGAGAGAGAGGCTGGCTACCTTTTATTAGTGAGACTTCCTCGTCCGCCGGGGATCGGCTCAGGGCTTTAATTACTCGTAGGGGATTTCCATTAAACTTGAGTAGACTTGGTGGAAATGGTGTGCTAAAGTCCAACAAGCAACCAAAACTAGTTATTTTGAAACTTTGAGTTGAGTGGAAAAAGTTGAACATCTCTGGTGACCTTTTTGTCTTCTTGTGGAAAATAGGCGCTGCCAGGGTACTTCCTGGTGGCAGAAAGTGACTACTACTGAAAATGATGACATATTTTAATAACAAAATTGTCATCAACACGTTCACAGTTGTGGAAGACATGTTTCTCACTGGTAAAATGTTTGGTTGGGTTGTCTTTGAGTCATTTAGCAAAAGATAATGGCTAGCCTACAAGCTAACATCGACTACGTAGTGTGCTGTCCAGTTCTGTATGTGCCATTAATCTTATAATTCAGAAATACTATCTTTGAAAAGACTTGCGGAATTTTGTGTTCCAGTGATGCAAATAGAGGCATTGCTTGAAAAAACAATTTGACTGCAGTTCCCCCAGATATTCACTGACATCACGTGTCCGCTTGCAGAGCGCCCGAGGTACGAAATATGTAATGAGTTTGTCTGGCTGCGACGCGGAGGGCATAATGTTGAAAATGACTCTATTAATCATTCATGTTATTCCCTACACACGCTTATGTATTATGAATAAAAGGCGGCGTTTGGCCCGTGCGCCCCGCAAACATTTATTCCCCGTCTTCTCAAATGAAAGCGCTAACACTGTGATGTAGCCATTTTGTCTGATCAAGATGTTAAGAAACATCTCTTTGGAGTGGCTAGAAACAACCAAATCCAAACCGCTAAAGAGTCCAGGCAGCTTCAATCTATTCACTGGCAAACCTTCGCTTACTTTCCCTCTCTTGTCCCCATCAATGGGCCGGTTACAAAGCAAGACAACAGAAGTTTTCGGCAAAGCGATGGCTTCCAGCTAATTTGAACATGATTTGGTTTGATGCAGGAGCATGTTGGGAAATTTCTCAAAGGGAATGCTTAAAACAAAATTTATCATATAATTTTTTTGTCATCAGATTTTTCTCTAGGTGAAACTTGGTTCATTGTCACTTCTCAGAGAAATGGGCAGTAACAAAACCAGTAATCATTTTACATACAATGAAAAAAAATAGTTGTCTGCATTGAGTTTCATCATAAAATTGTATTACTAATCATTTTACTCTCTTTTATGCATCTTTAGCTGGCTATTTTCAAAATATGACTACATTTCACCGGATTATGATATCCCAGTAAGAAAAATTTATACAATTAATGAACGTCTCATTGTACTTTTAATCATGTATCAGTGCAGCTAATTTACACAATCTGCTCCCCGCACTGATTTTCTCCGTCCATGACTGAAGAGCTCTGATGGGCGAAGAGTCGCCATTAAGAGAGTTGCGACAATACAGAAATACGTTCATGTGAGAGCTAAAAGGTAAGCAGAGCTGCAGAACTGTTACCTTCTTATTAAAATGGTGTAAAGAATCACGCACAAAATATCTCCCTTAAATCTATATCACAGCCAAAAGCAAATGTCTCGATTTTATTAGACAAAAATCGGAGTGACTTTATCAGATCTGTATTCCCACGTCTATCTGAATGACCTGTAACGCCTGACCGTATTCCACGATACACATCTCTAACTGACCAGCACTAATTACATCTGCACTCATGGGAAATTAAAGGCAGGCTATAGGTGTTTTTTTTTTTAATTTACCATAGAGGCAAATGAAAAACATCATAAACGTCCGTGTTGCTGGGATGCACTCAGATGTCAGCGTGTAAAGTTCATTTCAGCAGAACAGTAAAACTTAATCAGGTTGGAATAAAAATGAAAATGAAATGAAAGCCAGGAGCTACACAGCTCGAGTTTGGGCTCTTCAAAGTGTGGATCATACCTGTTTTTCATAGACCTGTAATCTCGGATCTAGTGACGTGTATACGCAAACACCTTTGAACCCGGCAACCACAAGCCGAGCCGTGATTGGTCGTTACCAGAGCCCTGGGCAACTATGATGTCATTTTCAGTCGAACGCAAGTGTTAAAATGGCCGCCCCCCCCAGGTGAAAATTTTCAATGTAGCCAAAGTCCAAACTTTTCTGGTTTGCTCATTTCCCATAAGTCACATCTCTGTTTTATACAGAACACTCTCTCGTCATTACTTTACAGCTTGTATATCAACAAAAATGCGACCTAAATCTGTTATCAGTGTCACTTGAACCTTGCCCGTAGGCTTTTAAGTATGTTGACCTCTTTATTTACACACAGGTGCGGAACTAGCAAACACTGAAGCGAACAAACCACACCAGAGAGTTAACAGTAAATAGAAATTTGTAAAAAAAACATTGCAAAAAATAAATAAATCACACTTGAAAACATATGTACATCTTCATAAACAATGATAAGTCAACAGGGTTGAAGGAGATAACGTTGATTTATGATGTTGCAAATGAGTGTCTTGTGACAACTTTGCCTCTTGTTGAACAAACTTGACGTCTACCATCTGCCCTCTAATTGTATGAAGCAGAGCACACCCTGTTACCACCTTACGTACACTCTGAAATATTATATAGCGACCAGTGCTTACAACTATTCACAGTAATTCTGACTTTCCTTCTGCGTAAGCATTGGTTAGGCATAGACTGTGGAACGGAAATTAATCTGAAAGGCCAACTGCCTCCACAAATTCGCAATAAAATCCCAAAGTCTTTGGCAAATCACTATAAGACACATTTTTTCTGGTGGAGCTAAAATTGAAAGTCCTTGCGGAGGCAAACGTCGCTGAAAAATACTGTAAACAAAAATAGCTTAAAAAGACCAGGTATTAATCTTGTATTTGTAGTGCCCAATCTTCAAGAAATATTCCTGGCGATTCTGCGTTGTCATTGAACTCCCCATCCTCCGTTTCTGTCGAACTCGTGAAAGTCCAGTCACGGTTACTTCTGATGAAGTCCTGATCATTGTTGGGTGTGGTATCCGGAGGCAACCAGTTTTGTTTGTACCCCGATGCCGGGTTGGTATCACCGGCTGGCAAACTATTGCTTATGTAAATTCCAGGCGACGGAATTTGGTCGCAGTTCATCAGTACCGGCGTCCCGTCGACACACCCAGAGTCTGATGAGTCAAAGCTATCCAAGCGCTTGACAAGAGCCAAAACTGAAACGTTCCCCCCAGATTCCAAGCGGTCGGATAGCAGAGGCTTTCTCTCTACCTGGAAAGCCACAGATGCCAACTTCAATTGTCCGTTGGCGTCTCGCACTGTGTTCAACTGCAGCTGTTCGAACGGATCCACGTCCAGGCGGGATGCGTTTTCCGCAAGGGTCCTTGGAAACTCGTTTGGTTCTGTCGGAACCGCCCCCTCCAGGGAGCTGTAAACGACAGAGGACTGGCTACTGGAGGCCTGGCCTTTTGGCCTGCCCACCGATGAGTTGGTAGCACCCAGCCAGGGTTGACAAGGGTCGTCCTGTGGGGAATAGCCTCCAGGAGGTCTGACGCAAACCCTGTTTGGATTGAGCCTGGCAGAAGCATACTTGTAGACATAGACTGGTTCAGTTTGAGCAGAGACCATCACTCTGCAAATCAGCAGATTCCTCTCTGGGTGTTGGGGGACATTTGGCACTTCTCTGGTGGTACGTATTTCCTATTGTGAAAGGCAAACGACACATTCGGGGAAATGACGTTACCTCGTAGAAACGATCGAGATTCTTACCAAGCTAGCGATTTATCATCAAGCGTCTGCCTACACCCTCTTCAAGTTTAATATAGACATACAAAATACAGGAAGAACATGACACCGTCTTGAGAAACTTGTCTTGAGGTACGTTGGCCCTACTTGAGGTCTAATTTCTTGTTGACGTAGTACAACAGAGAAACATGTTTTCATTGTTCTGCCTACACACAAATATGTCACCACAAAATGATGCTCAGTGAGGCTCTAAACTACTGTCGCAATTACCACAAGTAAATATTTACAGTCATTCAATGCCTTCAACTTTCGGACCCACGTGCCAAATCCTGTGCTACAGGGCCCCGATTTTCCAGTTCAACCACTTTTCCAGATCCATGTGTTTAGTCAGCAAAAGAAGAATATGAGAAGAATGGGGTGACTCACCAGTGACCGAGGTGGCTTCTTGTACATCCCGCCCTTCACGTAGATACACACAGCTCCAAGCAGCACTATGGCAATGATAACCAGGAGGGTGGCGGCCGTAAGCGGCCATGGTAGAATCTTGGCGAGGTCACCTGGGGGAGCTAAGCAGAAGTTTGTTGTGAATGTACGCCGCAAATTCCTAATTTTTTTTGCTGTCAATCTAGATCTCAATCTACTGGTCTCTATTGATAGCATGTTGTCTTGCGGGGACTGAAAAAAGTAAACAAGCCTATTTCGACAGAGTAAGGTGGAAAAAGTAGTGTGCATGATGTTATCGTCTTGGAGTTAGTGACGATCGAGCAGGAGATTATTTTTCACGCAAGGTTTGGTCTCAATAATGGCACAAAGAAGGAAGTCACAAGCACGTTCACATTCTCACGTTTTAACAGAGACACGATTAAAGCAGTTCCTGACAAAATAAAATCAAGAATCAAGAATTTTATTTATTTAACTTTATTTATTTTATTTATGTATTTAGATTGAAATGTATTTAATTTTTTATGTATTTAATTTATTGATGTTATTTATTTAACCATAACATGTATGCCAAAAATGTCTGAAAGGACACTTGGACCCAGAACCTTCTGTGGTCTGAAGTCTCGCAAGCCGTCAATCAAAGTAAGTGATGAGTGCCTACTTCGTAGAGTTGCGCAGAAGTCGGCCTTCTCACTCTCATTGCGACCCCACTCGCACAAAGGCTTATAGAACACATAGCCGCAGTATTCACGTTCGCTGAATTTCAATTGGAACACAAACTGAGCAGACAGGCTGCGGTAATCCTAGACACACATAGGAACAGAAATTGATCAGCCATTGCACAATCCAGTAAGTGAATTATGCAAAATCGTGTTTTTACCGGTTCATCCGACTTTGGGGAGGTGATCTTAAAGGTATATTCAATGGACGTATTGACGGGACCCCTCTTGCTCTTCCTGATGATGTCCGCCACGGAAACATCATTTGGCCCCAACGGAAGCGTGGCACTAACAAACAAGGACGCCGGTGTCACGTCTGTAAACAAGTTGGCTTTGCCCAGAATAGCTGTAGGGGACACGGAATAACGTCCAACACGGCTCAAAATTGACTCCCGTGTATTGACATGCTGACTTACTGTGCGCGACGGGGTTGAACCTGGTGGTGCGTCCGTGGAACCGACCATTGGCGAATACCCGCGCCACGTAATGAACATCGGGGAGCGAAGGGGTTTCCATCGTCAGGTCGCAGTGAAGAGCCGTGATGTTCTGGCACTCGGTCTTGATCTGGAAACGATGTTCCGAATCGTACCTGCAATTAGTTTGGCGGAGCAAATCAAGTTGATACGGCGGGAGTTTTTGTGACCAGCGGCTGTTACGCAATATTTATACCCCTGGTTCTGTACCTCCTGTACTGGACGCTGTAGAGGACCTTTTGGTCTGTGGATGAAGGCTCCGCCGCGATCCAGTTGAGCACATTGTAAAAATTCTTGGACTCAAAGGACACGCGCGTGGCTCCGGTGGAAAGACAAGCTGTCACACACAAACCGAGGGCAAAGTCTATTTGAGTCATTTCAGTGCACGATAATTTTCAGTTTCAAACTAACACCTTCAATCAGTAACATGATGTGTTTTGCTTAACAGGATGACTTTAAGTAAGTTTCGACAAAAACAAAAGTCGCTAGTTGTTTCCCATGAGTACACTTCATGCGTTCTATTTTATAGCCCGAGCGTTTCATAAATAAGTAGCATATACACAATAAAATGAGCCGGGGCTGTATTAGCGTTAAATGTTATCGCCCTTGGAGTCAGTCGCAGGCAAGCAAGACAAAAGATTGAAGCAGTCCATTTGGACAATTTGCATTTTTATCAGCCATGTAATGAGTTCATCAATATCACGTCAGGTGAAGAAGTTCATCTTAAAATAGGGTTTTTCCATTATTGCCTGATATAACATCTCAAATAGACGAGTCCTCCTTGCTTTTAATTCCAGGCATTTTTTGTTTTTACAACATCCAAAAAAACAACAACAATTTGATTAAAAATGGAAAGAACGAATACAATAGAAAAGACACTCACCGTAGCAGAAGAGAAGAATAATGACTTTGACAGAACACATCTTTTCTTGATTGTTTGTTCTCCAAAGTGTTAAACGATAGCAGTGTTACGTATTGTTCAATGTCGCCTTGGGTTTCTCGCCGTCACTGCCAGCCATCCTCAGGGCGCTCTGCTCAAAGGAGTACGCAAGTGTACTTTTATCACCTCACTTCCTGATATTCCGCTCAAAGAATGTCACACCTATTTTTTTTTTTTTAAATTCAACTCTCCTACTCGTGAGTGGCTACAGGTCATCCAGACAAAGCATACCATCCCTCTAAAAGTGAAAGAGAAAGATTAACCGCAATTCCTGGATAACGTATGTCATGAGCATGTTTTTCAGGTTCTCAAACAGGTACACGCTCTAGGATATCTTATTATCATAACGTTTCGCTAGCTGGGTAACAGTGAGTTAGGTGTTCTGTTTCGGGTTTGGTACTTTACAGTTATAATTAGATTTTGGTCTACTTTCAGCCTTGCCCTCAGGGTCGGGAGATTTAGGGTTAGTGGAGATTACGCGAGTGGGTCTGATATACGTGCTGTGGATTAGATTCACCCAATGCAGTCGGAATTTTTGATAGGACTCAAAAAAAGTGCTTCCTTCTTAGGAATATATTATAAGGCAGGGAAAGCAATTTCCTTCATTTAGAATCAGATTTGCTGATAGTACGGTTTTCGTTATAATAGTATATTAGTGCACCGGTTCCGCTGTAATTGAACTCCGACTTGCCCTTGATTGTTGTGTTTATCAGGAATGTTGTCTTGTTTGGGGTGGGCGTTTCATTTACCACAAGGGACGAATATAATAATCTTACATTCTTAGTATGCATATAACTTTTGCTGTGGTGTCAAGGGCCGTGACAGGAAGAAATGCAAGCCACAGAGAATTGGAAGAGTACATGTCTGTACTGCCCTGATTCACACCGCTTGTAGCTGGGCATGGTTTTCAGATCACCCGCCACACTAATGAGGAAAAGGTCTATAGAAAATGGATGGTGGGCGCTTCAATATGCTTTTAACCAACAATAAATCCCACACCATTGGCTCACATCTTAACAATCAATTCAGTTCTCGATATAATAAGGCCATCCAACCGAGTTGCAATGAAATATTGTTAGCTTTCCTTAGCTTGTGATACTGTTAAGTCAATTTCGCATCGCCCGCCTGCCTGTATGAGTCCTCAAGGTCCGGTGTGATGCATTAATCAAGACGACAAAAACAAAACAATTAATAAAGTACATGTTTCGGACCTCTCGCTCTATGCGGCACCTCGGTTTCACTTCACGCCTCGCTGAGCGTTACTGCGAGCGAGAGCCTGTCCTCCCGGCGGAGGCGTCCCCGCTGAGGCCTCCCCCTGAGCGGCGGAAGTGCTTTGATGACGTCTGTTCGCAAAAACGAGATGAAGCGACCCTCTCTCTTCAAGAACATCATCAATGAATCATCGTTGGGCCTGTCTCGGTGAATCACAGGCGGCTCGCTCTCCAGCTTCTTCCCCGTCGCTCAGGCATAGCTACGTCTTTGATCAGTCGACACAGGGGAAGGTGGCAGTTCACCTCACCCAATCTTGGGAACTCACGTGCTACTTTGCACATGTTAGCCTACGGCGTCTCCCACCTAAACACCGTGCCACCCACTGCTGTTGCGAGGCCGAAACATTGCATTCTTTATTTTGGTATTGTTAGATAAAACCAGGGACTGTACGTTGATATTTGTAAGGGTACCATGCTAACTGGAACAGATAATTGTTTGTGCTGAGACAATAGAAAAGTTCTAAAATGGGCAGCTGCAAAGAAGGGTAAACGTACCCAAGACAAAGGTAGCGCCGCTCCAAATACATCACACAATCAAACAGCCATCGCTCAGCAGGGCAAAATAAACAGAGCACAATGACTCGACGGCCTTTTGAAAACATCAATCTTTCGCAGCTTTCTTGGCTCATTGGCGACGCATGACAGATAAATCCCGGAAAGTTAATTAAACACAACAACCAAGGCCACGAGGTGCTGCCATAATGACTCGAGAATGTATGTCGTCCCAAACAAGTACAGGGAAAAACAGATTGAATTCCCTCGACGACACGCCCGTGAATGGGCACATAATGATTTTTTTTTCCACACTGTGCCCTTTTGCATGAATTAATGAGCAATGCTTTTGTATGTCAAAATCATCTGTTGTGTGTCTCGCGGTGAAGGCACTCATTTTAGTTGCCGCTATTAATTGTGCAATGCATGCAGTGACATTATCCCAAGCCATCAATTAATGTTATAATTAATATTGTGGGGTTGAGGATTGGGGGAAGCAATGTGAAGCCAGTGCGCAGCATGAAAATGATGGAAATGCAGCATGAAATTGAATTCATCGTAAGTAATAACTTCCGTTTTCCAACTCAAGTTGTGAATGTGTAGGTTGTGGCTATGAATCACCTGAGCAATAATTTATGAGCATGTTTTACTGATCCCCTGCCAGTGACGGATGAATAGAGTCCGAATTGCTCTAATTCGTTTAGATGCGATGTGGGGGGACAAAAAGCCATTTTCTAAGGAATGAACATTAGTCTTCCCCTTGCCCAAATATGCTTTTGCTTGCCATTTGTCTTTTTTCAAATGACCCTGAGAGGAGTTTGCAAAACCAGATTGTAGAGTTATACTTTTCTACCAGCCTACTACTCATTTTAATATATCGAGGGGAAAATCAAGTCACATTTGTTTGTTGCACACCATACAGAAGCGGATAACACATAGAGAAATGTAAGGAGAGCTGTCTGAGCCAGCGGGACACCAAATACATTTTTATATTAGATCGCAACACTGTGATCCTCCAATTTCAAAACTTAAATCCTTCAAGATGAGTGACTCCCACCCTTCATAATACAAACCAAAACAAACCAAACAAAAATAAACCAAACAAAAATAAACCAAACCAAACCAAAAACAAAAACAAAAACAAAAACAAACTACAACAAAGCACTGACAATGGGGAACTAGCCAAAACAGGAACAGGAACTAGCCTAGACTTTCAGCAAATATCCAAGTATAAGTTTGCCGCCAAAAATCAATGCACATGTGAATTTGCGAATGTCAAACTACGAATATGCAGGGATTCACTGTATATGGCTAGCGTGCCACGTCGGAAATGCTGTCCGTCGCATCATCACTAATGCTCGTGACCTTCATGATCCTAAGATAACTTGGCGACATTTGTCAAGTTATCGCCATTCGGGCTTAATATCCTCGTCGGCCGAGCGCCACGTCCTCCATTAAAGTGTTGTCACTAAGCTGGTAAGCGGCGCGTGCGTGTCCGCTCCGGGGTTTGTCTCAAATTCGCCAAGCCGCTTTGGACGACACGGCTGACTTCAAGCACATAATGCTGCCCTTCAAAAGCGGTCAACTCTGAAATGAAATAAAGCCAAAGGTACATAACAGAACAAAAGACTCCATATGCCTGCAACCCGATTCACTTTGAGCTTGTTTCGGCTGAATTCAATTCGGCTAAATAAGCCGTGTTTAAAACGTCTGTCACCAGGAAGTCTTTGACTTCTTCTGTGACGATAAAAACAAACAAAAATCCCGGAAAACAAAAGAGAGAAGAATGATTCGAATGCGCTCCGACTTCATCTGTCACGACAGGCTCAAGGTTATCTGGCCTCTCCCGCGAAGCAATTCGTAGCCGCTCTCGCAAAGCATGCATCCGTCTTTGTGTGGCGGAAAGGAGAGTGATTTCTAAAAGTTCTTCCAATAGAGTCTCCTCAAAACTCATCTCCTACTTCAATGAGATTTTTTAGAGAGATATTGTATTGTTGAGTATTTTTCTATTCTCTCTATAGCTTACTAGCTATCTAGCTAGCTGCGTATCTACAGCTGCTCGCTAGCTTTTAAAGTATCTTTCAATTAGATGAGCCTGTGGATTATTAAATGTGAAAAAAATTAATCTTTATTTGTTAATTACCTAAAATGTGTTTATGACTAAAATGAGAGCAGTCTCATGTGCGCAAGACAGTAACACCCTAAGCAGTTATTGAAACACTTAGGAACCATTTTGAATTTAGCAGAAATCAGCAGTCAGCAAAAATGATCAAATATGAAATTTCCCAATCTAAATAAATGCTTTCTGTGTAATGTTTTGTAACACATATGGATGACAACCTGTTAAAAGGCTTTAAAATTACCCGTCCAACCTGACCTTTTCCCTACGAAATCAGCACAGACTGTTTAGCCCACGGGTGTGCTTGCGTGCATATTTAATCTAAGTGTGCGCTGGCAAATTAAAAACACAATGAGAATGTCACGGCATCCAGTGTGAGTTTACAGAAATCCATCTGCAAAAAAGGTCACATATCCCCTCTCCCCCCACCCATTCCGATGTGCTATGACTGTCAGTTTTCCATGCAGAGCGGTGAGCAGCTATCGAGCTGTCACATCTTATCTTCAGTGTGCACTCTTTTCGGTGAAAAAAAAATGAAGCGTCAGTGGAGCCGAGGCTCAGCGGGGTACTTGGCCATTAAAAAATAATAACAACAACAACAAGCGAGTCTGGCAGCTTTTTGCCGTGTATTCCAAGCATTCAGGGAGTCGTTTGCTCACTGTGGGAGACTTTTTTTTTTTTTTTTTTTTTACAGTGTCTATGAGCATTTGTGGATCCTGTAAGAATTTAAAGAACTTACAAACTTCTTTCCACAAGTTGAAATAGTTCCAAGTGACTTAATACGCATGTGACTTGCTTTTGACAAAATACCCCTGGGATGAAGTATGGTACTTCTACATGTAACTGCTGGCATAGATAGATGAACAAAGACACATTTTTTGTAGCACTTAAAAATATATCTGTATGTATACATTATCATTATTTTGACATCTAAATATTGTTTTATTGTTGAAGTTAAATTTTTACTTGATAAATTTTGATAAAAAGACCATTTTCTCCGCGTTTTGGTCAGAAACCTGTTTATTTGGCAAAACCAACTCATGCTGTCCGAGGTTACTAAAGATTGAAAAAAGTTAGAAATAACTTTTTGTGTGGGGGAAAAAAAGGTGTCTATTCTTTCTTTTCTTAGGTTTTGCGCTTATACTGTTAGAGGGCAAAATATCCTGTAAGTCTTGAAGGATAATGTTCAAATGTTTTAAAACGTCAAGCAATTTCTTGAAAACGACTGATATGGAAAGTCAGTGAGTTGAAAATAATTAAATGAAAAATAATTTGAACTATTTTATTAAATAATAATAGTACTACCAACAACAAGCCCAACAAGCTCCAAGTCCATCTGTTTTCCCTTTTAGCTATAAAAGTTTGACTTTAGGTGCGCAAGATTTACTGACCCCTGCTGGTGCAACCACAACATGAACCAATAAGCTTCATCGAGTGCTGAAGCTTATGATTATCTTTGATCAAATGTATTTGTTGTGCTCCTGGTGGACTTTGCAGGGTTGTCCCTTTGCACTGATAAATGTCTCCATGCTGATAAATCTCTCTCTCTCTCTCTGGTTGCTATCTGATTAGCTGGAGCGTGAAGCCAACTCGGATTCATTTCACCGCTGTCTCCCCTCGTTCCGTTCCGGCGTGTTGTTTCCCTCCCCAAACAAAGGCCTCGACAAGACACTAACAAACGGCAAGCATGCGTTGCTATCTGTGCTTTTTCATGCTTGCGCTCTTTTCACAAACGCTAGCGTGCCGGAAGAATTTGATGAGCTTTGCCGTTTACACAAAAAAGACATTCAGGGTTTGGAAGAAGACACAGGAAGTTGTGTGAATTGAGCAGACTCAAAGCACTCGTTGCCCGAGTACAGCCAGACTGACAAAATGAAAAACATCTTCTTCGAACTTTTAGAAGCTACACAGAAGAAGCAGCGCATGTGGCCTATTGACTCACAATCGGCGCGAACTAACCATCCACCAGAAATGTGAATGTTAGCATCACGCCTCTGCATGTGGCTTCATCACGTGGTCACCCGGCCACTCACTGAGTGATTATTAGCCAGCGGGCACCAAAGCACGTTGGTTCTAGACGGCCGCCACCACCACACCAGCTCATCTGTTCCCATAGCTCATTAAACCAAACGGCCCTTTAGTGAGGTCCATGTTGCAATATAGAACTTGAATAATTATGGGAAAAAAATGTGTCATAATACTTTTGGATCTAACGTTTTAGCTCGGCTCCGAGCTTAACGTGTATAAAATCTGTAGAAACTGGTCAGGGTGTTCCAACAGAGCAGATGCTAGCCCCCTCTGATTTCTTCTTTTTTTGTTATATAGAATAGATTTCATAGAAGAAGATGAACGAAAATACTAAATATCTTCAGGGGAGCCTCACAAAGCAGAGTCAAGTGTTTTACCTCTTTAATACGTCTGAAAACAGGATCACACACATATATATATATATATATATATATATATATATATATATATATATATATACACACTGTACAATATAGGGCTGTTTAAACGTATCAAAGCGTCCATGTTCTCCCCTTCTGGTATCTCCATACATCACCATTTCGCACGAGGTGCCTTTAGCGTTTATTTAGTCTGAGACACCTGAGGGAAATTTACTCGTGACGGCCCGAAATACATTGATCTCTCCTTTGAGCTTGACTTCAGGCTTTCACTTTTCACACACTAGCCTCGTAATGAGGAGAGCGGCCTTTTTGTGGTTGCCATGGCAACCATGCATAACCTGCAGTGTCTGTGGTAGGTTACATTCTGGACTGTGTTGTATAGAATTTACTCATATCCGACTTCAAAATGCTTGTAGGATTGCTAGTGAGGCTAAACTGTGCTCATTCCAAACTTGTGCTACGGTTGTGGAAAAAATATTAATAATGCACTGAATTGTCTTCCAAGTGAAGACAATAAGGCATCTCACGCCGGATTCAAGGATATTGAGTAAATTTTCAAAAGGCTTCCTATTGTAAAGGGCAGAACATCTCAAAAGTCTACCCGGCACGTTAGCTAGCTAATAATGTCGATTTTACGTTTGTTGAGGAGAGAGCCCAGCATGGCGGCGCGCTATGTACACAAACTCCTATATGTTGGATTTATGTATAATTCATGCATGTAGATCATATTAATTATGAAAACACCTATTACAGCGGGACTGAATAAATCCTGGAAGCATTAAGAAGAACGTAGCGTATGCTGTGCATCCATTTTAGTTCCATCCTTGCAAGAACCTTGGGGAATGAGTGACATGCTGTTTCACCCAGATAAAAGCGTTATTATGTGACACAAAGCAACTCGCTTCGGTCAATTTACATGACAACAGGAGATTTGAGGCTGGTGTAGCGATACAGTACCGGAGAGGTCATCAAAATGGTTCCCAAGGGCCATATGGACAGCCGGCGGGCTTTTTCTAAAAAATTAGCTCAGCAGTCTGTTCCGCTGTGATTTTCTAGGATTGTTGTGGAAGTGATTCTTTGAAAAAAAAGCCCACAGAACAAAAAAACAGGAAATTAAAATCTCAAGTGGCGATATAGCTGAAGCTCTCAAAAGCGTAAAACCGTGACTCTCATATCTCACCCGTTGGGGCACACAGTAACACCGTATTAGCCATCTTAGCTCACGATCATTCCGACCTCCGTGATGGAGCATCCTCATTGATCTGCCGCTCACACCCCAGAGAGGAAAAAAACGACGACGACGGTGGGAGATATGTGAGCGCAAAATGATGAGGCGCCGTTCATCCCTTTGCATCGAAGTTCTTGTGGGAATCGTTAATCGCAAATTCAGAACTGAATGGCTGCCATGGCGGCGGTAGAGGTTCGCAGAGAAATCCGATGATAAGATCTGATGAAAAGAAAATGTCCTTTGAATGCACTGTTGATCTTCTTTAGCACTTTAACAGAGCCCCAGAGTGGAATTAGCATAAGATTGCATTACTCCATAGCTAGGCTGCTAAGTTAGCATGCCAGACAGATTTACTAGAACAGGCCGCTATTAGCATTATTTTGGGCGTAATTGGCAAGTGTGGTGGCACACTTTGTGTTTAATACTGTGTAAATTGGAAAGAAGATTGAAAACATTTTCAAGATCAATGTCCTTTTTGCTGACAAGAAAGTGATTATTGAATGTCTCAATCCTCTCCCATCCTGCTTTTTACACCTACAGAAAGCAAAAGCTGCTGGTTCATTACATAATGTACGGTTTGGGGCATAATAATTGATATTTATCTTGAAATAAGTTGTTTTTTTTGGGGGAAAAGATACAATTTGTTTACTTAACAGAGGGATCATTATGCATATACCGTATTTTCCGGACTATAAGGCGCACCTAAAAACCTTATAGTCCGGTGCGCCTTATATATGGACCAAATGTCACGATCGGGTGGAGCATGGAGCAGGACGACCAAGTGCAGCTTGGACCAGGGTTTATTGGTGAACTCAAAAAGGCAAACTAACAGACTCGGCAACTGACATGACCTAACAAAACCTAACAACGAGACTGACCAAAAAGACGTGAAACAAAATGACAGGGTGACATTACCAATGACAGCAACTGGAACCAAAAAGACATCATGACGTTAACAATGATCCAACCGGGAGTGAGGGGCAGACAGGACTTTTATACACAACAGGTAACGAGAGGCAGGTGGGAACAATCACACTGATCATGGGCACACCGGAGGGGAGGGGCGAGCACACAGACAGAAACCAAGACAACAGACACATAGTGGAGCAGTTGGGGACGAGACGTGACACCAAATTTCTAAACTTAAACTGGCCCGAAGCATGGTGTCATGAAATCAATCATAAGTGGCCCGCTGAAGACTATGAATCATGAATCAAAAAGACTATGGATCATTATGTTGTGATTATAAAGTAATTTGTTGTGTCTGAAGCTGAAATAAAAAAATAAAATGGAGAATAATTTGATTTGGATTAAAAATCTGACATGATGCAATGGTGCGCTTTATAGTCCGGTGCGCTTTATATAAGGACAAAGTTTTAAAATGGGACATTCATTGAATGTGCACCTTATAGTCCGGTGCGCCTTATAGTCCGGAAAATACGGTACAATACTTTTGTCTTATCTTTTGTATTGGCAACATTAAAAAAAAGATGGAATCCTTTAAAGATTCCTTGTCCTTTCCTGTCTGGGAATGACACCCAGTCACTCAATCAAAGTCAACTTTGCTACCTCCTTCCAGTCAAACTAATACGTTGACGAATCCAGCAAGCTGTCGTTTACCTCCGACTCGGCCTTGTTGTAAATTCACCCACGGCGACAATGCGGCTTAACGAGACCGCAGCTGGCATCCGCTACCTGTTGTAGTGTGGACCAAAAAGGCCTTTGAACGCTTTGTAAAAAGACAAGATGAGTGTGCGGGCTGTCAAAAGTGACACGATTTCCAATCTAGCTCCAATTCATTACAATTGATTACGACAGCTAAATTGTTGGCGGGAAATTGATTGAAATAGATTGTGTCACTTGATGCTCAATATCGCTGCTTCCACCAGGTTTTACTCCTAAAAAGTAACAGTTGCATTGTGCTCGGACAAAGGACGGTGACGAGAGAATATTTAAATCATGGTTAAAGTAAAACGTAACGTTGAATAAAAATTGTACCTAAATAAATGGTCGAAAACAAGCAGTTCTTAAAGATGCAATTAAAAATGTTTAACTTAAATGCTGCTGAGCTGTACGGATATCTTTACGGGTCTAAAAATTACGTAAACATCGTGCGTATCCTGTGAAAACAATTCACAACAAATCTCTCCCCATAGATCTGGTCTGTTGCTAGTTTATCTTAGCTGATCTTTATGCTTTGAAAACATCAAATGGCTTTTTAACGGGCCTGTTTACAAGGCTCATATTCCCCACTTTGCGTCGGTTTCATTCATCAGAATCACGGCGCTCTTTGATAAGTCCCGAGTGACAGACGGAGCCTCGCTCATCATAAAATAATTAATATAAGAGGTTATTATTGATGAAAATGACTTTATGCTCAATTAGCAAGACGCTAGCAAGATGCGTGTGTGGGCTCGACCGTCGTTAAAGTAATGACGTTCTCTGATTCCCACGAAGCTGTGTCCGCAAATAAAGCTGTATTGATTGATTGATTGGTTGATTTTTGAGGTGGCCTCTTATTTGCTTAGGATATTTTTGTTGTAATGCCACCATAGGAAATGTATCCGTAATTTGCAAACAAAGCTCCAATGCCAAATACAGGACAGGAGATGTGACATGCATAAATGAATCTTACAAATACAATTACATATACACATTTATACGCGTTCCCTCTCTGTCCTCAACAGAGTAAGTGTTTTTACTTTATTTTGGTTTGATTACATGAAAGCGTCCCCTCTCCCCCACTTGTAAACGCACAAGGAAACAGTGTACATTCAATATGGATCATTTTAAAAACCGCATCCAATTAAAAGCACGAGGCGCTTAATTAAAGGATTACGCCCACAACATAAACTCTCAAATGAGAAAACTTCATTACACCAAAGCGCACATTAAGTCGTGGTTACTTGTACAGCCATTGAAGGGTGGCGACAGGCGGAAAAACAGTGACTGAACTGTGGATCTTGAATAATATAAATTAAATTAATATCTTTATCTTGACTGTAAATCTTACAGAATTAAAAAAATAACTGACCATATATTATATTCTTGACCTTACATCGTTACATCATACATTAAAATAAAATAGTTATTTTGTTTTGTCAGTTGAGATAGCGTTCATAATTAAAAACAATAGATCCAATGTAATAAATGAGAAAATCAATATTAATGTACTCTACAGAGCTTACATAAGAAAAATGACATACTGTGCACGCTGTGGTCGGGATTTTAGTATAATTTTGGGGAAAATATGATACCAAATGGGAATATTTAGTCTGCCGTCCTTTGTCTAAATATAAGTAAACACAAAATGACGTATTTAGTTGGATTTAAGCCAACATGAGTTGGACATATTATTTTCAGCTTGGCATCACATTGTGAGATGAGCGGCCAAAAAGAACGTGACGTGGTCTATTTTTAGTGGCATTAGCGTGCATTTGTGCGTCCTTGCTGCGCTCTGAACGCTGCTGACGAGGTGTCGGGCCGGTTCGCACGAGGTTGAGGCCCATTATTTGCAGCGTTGGCATGACACTGTTATGCGTCGTGTTCTGACAAGTGCCTCTCGGCCCCCCGCGGCTCTTCGCACTGCACAACCCACACACAATTGAGCTCGTTCAAATGCACGTAAGCATCCAATAAATGAGCCACTGAGGACTGAGGAAGTGAGCTCATTCCATTTTGCAGGAGAGTGCTTTAAAGTTTTCTGGCTGCAATAAAATCGGAGGTATTTGGACTTTGGTGATTTGCAGAGCATTCTTGTCTTTTCCAGAACCGCTTTTTTTTTTTTTTACCCTCAGATTTTCCCTAAATAAAATGATTCTGGATTTAGATGATATTAGTTGCGTGATATGCAACGCGACAAAATAAGAGTGACTTGTCAGACTTGATGAGTTGCGAGCGGCTTGAAAATTTTTCATGTCAGATGATGACAAATATGTTAACGGGAGCACAGAAGAGACGCTCCTGTTGTGTTGTTTGTTTGCCGTACGTCGTCCCAGAATACATCTGAGAGCTTTTTGAAAAGCGCTTCTTTGATTGGCGTCAAGACGCGTTGCGGATGTCTCGTGGAAGGAAAGTGGAGGTGTCGTGTCAAAGCCCGTCGCGATTGAAGCCTCGCTTTTCGTCTCATTGGTCTTGTCACGTCGTCCAGCTCAACAACGAGCACATATGGGATGCACGTTGCGCGTCGTAAGTAGCTGCGAAATGCAATTGGCAACAGCGGGCAGAAATAACTATGCACATCACTGGCTTGTTATCCTCACATTATGAAAGACACAAGACAGAGATGTGCTCAGAATTTATAATTATACCCTTTAAATGTGATCAAATCATTTTTTTATGCAGCAATACGTATGTACAGTACCATACTTTCTGCTATATTATCTTTCCGACCCAAATATATTACAAAAATATAATTTAAAAAATGCAATATTAAGTAGCTGCGATAGTGTGAGGGGAAAACAAAACATACTTTCAAGAAAAGTTATAACTTCACAAAAAAGTCGCAATAGCTGCATAATAGTAAAAAAAGTTCTTGTTTTATGTAAAAAAAACTATATACATTTATAAATATACATATATACATACATACATATATACGTATGTACATATATACACCCAGTGATGCATATCGATTATATATATGTAATAAATAAATAAATGAAAAAATATATATAATATACATATATATAATCAAGACGCATCACTGGGTACTCAGAGTGAATACTTGCACTGGTATGAGTTTGGAAAAAAAGTAGTATCATAGAAACCCTATTTTAGGCTTTTTCATTCATGTGACTAATCAGTTAACAAAAACAACACATTTCTTCTTTTAAAGGTACAAAGTTGCACAGCTCTTTATTCTTTTAAATCAGTATTTGAAAATACTCAACAACCAAAGTTAAATCGAACTTTAATAAGTCGTAATAATAAGAATCCAAATATCCGCAAAAAGTAGACTTAAAATCTTAATACTGTTGTTGTGTTTTTAACGTTAGTTTTCCTCCTTTTTCTTACGTAAACACCTGAGGGAAGCAAACCAACCGAACAAAAAGATCACAAAAGAACTAAGGAATGAAATATATATATTTTTTTTTTATGTACATCACTGATAATCAGTGTTGGTAGGAAAACCAGAAAAGGAACTGGAACGAGAAAACACATTTGGGCTTGGGAATGATTCTCAGCATCGATGTGTGCTCCCAAAAAGGCAAAAACAAAACCAAAAAAAAACCCAAACAAGTGTCCATGTTTTGTCTACAATGGTCCCAGGATGCATAAGACACTTTCCTGACATTTTTTGAGAAAGTTTCATCAAAAAACATGACATCAACAGTATATTCTGGAACTCTTCATATTTCTTATTACATTTCAATGCTTAATTTTGACTGTAGGAATGCGGCGGGGGAAAAGAAATCCTTTGGTCAGCGAAGCAAAATAATTCCTTTGGAGAAAAAAACCCAACCCTGACAGACTCAAAGTGGTTTCCCCGACAGTATGGAGCTCATTTTCCTCACAGAGGAAAGAAAAAGTGCCTGCAAAAGCTTCGTCTTGATTGTCCACCCAAAAAAACAAATTGAAAAGATTAGACTATACAATCACAGCGTGACAAAAAAAAAAAACACCACGTCCTTTACTGGAAAGGAAGTTGAACGCATCCCTTGGAGCTGCGTGGACAGATGGACGCAAAGGTCGGTGGTCATCCGGGGAGCTTGTTCTTGTCCTGCGCGGTGACCGAGACATCCTGCAGGCAGCTCTTGCGCACCACGGGGAGCGGGTGAGCCTCCGTGTTGAAGATCCAGTCCTCCGAGGGGAGGAGGTCATCGTCAGAGAACAGTAGGTACAGATACCTGAAAACAAATCCTTCATGATCAATACACAGATTTTGTGTCCGGGCTTGGAACTCAAATCGTTTGTATCCCAAATCAACCATCCTCATTGAAATAAATGGAAATGCCATTAATTCGTTCTAGAGTAAGGAAATAGCACCATCCGCACAGCAACATATGGTTAATTTCACAGAATTTTACTAACTTACTTGAGAGTCTCTGAGAGGAAGAAGCTCTGCTGCATGTTGTCGTGGCTGTCGGCCAACGTGTAAACATCGCGGATCCCCGAGAAGCCCGACTCCACTCGGCAGTGCCGCTCCAGCGCCTGAGAACGGGACATCAAACATACGTGGTGTATATTTTTTGATCATTTCAACGAGTTGTAATCCCAAAGATAGTGCGAGGGCCCCCTCATCGACACTCATAATCATATTCAAACTACGCGTGTGCACCTGAAAAGCCGAGTACGAGCACAATAGAAATCCCGAGCGAAACGAAACGGGCCTAATGGGGAGCGTCCGAGCTAGCCGAGCGGATTAGCGTGGCGTTAGCTACAAAGGGATGGCTCGCGCACGCTAATTAGCCGAGACCCTGACGTGTTAATGCTCCGTGTTCAACCTTTGTGCTGGCTAATTAAAGGCCCGATTGCCGCCTTTGACTAAACTCAAGCTAAATCCATCACGCTAACCCTTCGCTCTTGATGACAGCGAATGTACATTAATAAGAGGGTGCCAGGCACAAGCGTCACCTCAGGCTTTCATCTGCATGATAGTGTGTAGTGATTCTTGGAAAGGGTAATTAGGGATGCTAATGGGATTTGACGTGAAAGGTGAGTAGTTCATGATATGTTGCTTTCACAGCACACTCTAATACAACGCAATTGTTGATTATACTTTTATCACACAAATATTTCATTCAGAAAAAAAACCCAACTTAATTCTTATAACATTAATTTAATTTAAATTCGGATGTTCAATGTCTTTGAAAATTAAACCGTCAAGATTACAATTCGGGCTGTGCGATGTATCATTATCGTGTCCGTTGCATGTAAAACTCAGTCCAACCAATCACATACCTCCTTTTAAATTTAGCGTTGATAGACAGTCAATGAAAATCATCTTGCAGAGGGAGGGAACGAGGAACACGTGAGAAATCCACTTGAGGGTCGGCGAGCGTTGGAAGGCAGCCATTTACGTTCAAGCCATAAAATGCAGTATGTAGGTACGGTGCACGTACGTGACCGTAATTAGAAATTCACCAAGCTTATAAATATTGACAAAATTTGTTTCTCATTCTTGACAACTGCTCTCATAAGATTATTACTTTATCGTAGTATATTAAAAAATATCTGCTTCATTGTAATAGTTTTAGTTGTGCGAACATTTGTTGCCTTTTTTTAAATTTGCCTCATAATATAATAAAATAATTTTGATTAATACTATATCGTATTAACTTAAATCATGGTTGCAAGTTTACGTAATTTTCAAAATAAAGACTTTTTCTCTCTTCGTTACATCTTTTTTCTCATCAATCTTTCTCAGACCACACAAACTCAAGACTTTTATCACAACAATGATTTTCATCTTGTAAACTTCCCACTTGATTGGAGTTTGATTTTTTCCTCACAAATGCGTGACTTTTCTTGTAACTCACGTTCTTGTTTTCTCCTTATCTTACAACTTTGTTTCTAGTTGGAAGCCATCTCGATTGTAAATGTTAACGGATGTCTTTAGAGCTTTTGCTTTGTTATGTGTTTCTTTTTTTTGTTTTTACTTACCTCAACAGCCTCCCATCCCCACTCCCTGTACTTGGGGTCATGGGTAAGCCTCCACATGTACATGTAACTCTCGATGACTTCGGGTCTAAGGATGTAGTATCTGTCGCTCAGCCGGGTTGCCGTGGCCTCGGCGCCGCCGTCAAAGCGGAATGCTTCAGGTCCCAGTTTGGTGACTGGAAGAAAAAAAGACCGCCGCCTGTTATATACATACAACGCTTTGCAAAAAAAACAAAAGTCTATTGACCCAAAAACCGTTTTTGGTGCAAAACCAAAGAGTAGGACAGAAAATGAAGAGAGAAGATTCAAGGATGATTAGAAAATGAGCAATTTCTGTCTATCTGCCAAACAATGGCCCAAAGTGGTCGTCGCCAACAATGTTTGTTCATTAAACGGCGTCAATAAAAATGTCTCAACTTTGAGATTTTCCTCTTTAAAAGGACGTCTGGAGCAGAGCCCTTCATTTGAGTCACTCAGGCGTCACTTAAGCACACTTGAAATATTCCACTCGAGTCAATGTATACTGAGGATGTTTGAGCGTTTCAGCTCAGCCGACACAATTTGGAGTTTGGTTTCGAGTGTGCAGGAATTTGACTCCACACAATTTTGACAATTTAGATTTTTTTGCCTTCTTACCTGAGCGGTCGTAGCTCTCATGGCAGGTGTGTGTGACCTCGGCGGCAAGGTCAAGGTAGTGCTGCCGCTTGTCGGGCGCGCCGTCGTCGGCGCCGATGCCAATCATTCCCCCGGAGAAGCAGGCCAGGTGGCCCATCTTGTGGTCCAGGATTCCCCCCCGCCACTCCGCCATGTAGGTCAGGCCGCCGGGTGACTTCTGCACCAGGTTACTTTCGATGGCCTGCAGGGCAACGTGTGTACATTAGCTATCTTTATACATTATCTACATACAAAGTACAATGATTATTCGTATGTATTCCAATTTTAACAAATTATCCCATTTTACCAACTAAAATTGATGAATTAAATACATATTTTACTTTTGCCCTTTTTATATGTATTCCCGCTCTAAAAAGTGTACCTAATATTGTGGCCTGCGCACCACAGCCATTTTATTTATTACAACATTAGCACCCCATTAAAGTGCAAAGTGCAAACTTGCGGATAATAAAAAGAAACACATCTCATCTGACTTAAGACAATAAGACCAAACGAAGCAATGTGTTTGTAATAATATAAAAACCTAATCAGGGAATAGCATAATTGGGGAAAATGTGCTCTCGTTCCACGCGCGCTTTTAATTAGCGCCATACTTTTATTTAAATGCCACGCCTAATGAGTTGCGCTGAGACTTGGGCGTTCGATCTCACTCGCTATGAACACACACACATACACGCGCACACATTCGACCTGCACTTCTGGTTTGACCCTGGTTCTCAATGACCGTTCATGTTGTGTTTTTTTCTTCTTTTAATTGCAGCCTGAGGGAATGTGCTCACATCATTTTGGTGTTTTATTTTTAATGCGATCACTAATCCCAAAAGAATATCTGGAACAAGCGTGGCACCTCCAAGGAAGTCGAACACTCATTCTAAATAAAAAAATAAATAAAAACAGTAAGCCTGGAAGTAGCACCTATTAACAATTGGGTAAAAGCTTCCAAAAGTCTTAAATGTCAAGCTATGGAGTGCAAAGTTAAACATGCACCAGGGTTTTAAATGTGGCATTCACTGGCCTTATTACACGCTAAATTGGAGGAGAGCGAGAAATACATTCAAATGAAAACTGCAAGAAGCCGCTCGCATCTCGTTGTCTGCGGGGCAGACGAAATCTCGAAGGTGCGCCGCATGACGCTATGAATGGCAAGTACAGAAGCAGACGTGTAATACGTGTCTGCCAGTACGAAATCACTTTTATTTATGGGTTTTATGACAGCTCAACACATTTTGCTGCCATGCTCCAATGACAAAAATTAATGGTTTGCAATTTTGGATCACCCATCTGTCTACCGCCATTAGTACAAATGTGCTAGCAATCGCACAAAATCTCCAGGGCGAGTTCGCCTTTGAAGGATGCCTGGAAAGGGCCAAACTCAAATTGAGTCTAAAAAGGTGGCTTTAACCCAATCTAATAAAGTCTGCTGCCACATGTGGTGACAAAAATTGCAACCCTCAAAACTCAGCCACTCAGAGAAGTTTGATTTTTTGTTTTTTGGGGGGGGGGTCTACTCATGACGGACATCTCTACCAAATGTTATGTCGGTAAATGAAAACATCTCGGGGTGCTGAATTAATTTAAAAACGAAAATCTGGTGAGTTGACATGCCTGATTAAATATAAACGTTGTGTGTATAACCCGAGAGCAAACAGAATTAATGAGCTTTTTCTCATTGACATGCTTTATGGAGCCGACTTGGGGGAGGGGGCGCTGGTGGAGGGGCGCATTTAAATCCAAGATGGACCCCGAGTCACGCTTGTGGCTTATTAACCAATATCGGTCACGCCGCCTGGAACAATCCCATGCAGCTTTTTAATTACGATGGTTGTTTGAGTTGGTGGCGTCCGTACCTCCAGAGCGTTGTAGTACATGTTCTTGGCGTCCTCGTCTGTCTTGTCCGACATCAAGTACGACTTGATGAGGTACTCATAGAAACTGTCCCCCAGACCGCCAATGGACACGTGATCTGGGAAGAACAAATAGTAAGCACGTAGTACGAGGCCAGACAGTCGTTTCATACGGTGTAATTTTTCTGGGGTTGACTTCTTGAGAGATTTTTTGTGGGTCTACTCTTGATTCGCATGCCCACCAAATCTTATGTTACGACGAAAATGGATTCCTGGATCCTGGATTAAAAATAAAAGTTTGTTTTTAAAGGACTCCCTGAAAATGTCCCAAAATACTTTCTGGGCTTCTTGACAGTTTTTTGTGGGTCTTCTCATGCCCACCAAAATTCATGTTGTCAAGTGAAACTGACTTAGAGAGCAATCAATGAATATTACAGCTTGAACAGAGACAAACAGATTGCAGGGTGGTTATTGTCACATTTTTGGTGACATCACCAAAGTTAATTCTCTGGATGTCTACATTGCATATGGATTTGATCGCGTTGCCGTTTGTGAAGGTGCCGTCGTGTACGTGCCTCACTGAAGCGTCCCCGCTCAAATGTCCGTCAATTGTTCTGCTTATTAATGTGCGGCACCAAAGCGGCGGCTGCAGAGCTCGCGCCGCTTTTGCCTTATTGAAATGATAATGAATTCAATTACTTTAGAAAATTGGATCTTTCCCGATTTACCAGAAAAGACATGAAAACGATCACGGTGGCGAGGGAGGGGGTGCTGAAAAGCAGCTATTCCGCATGAATACAGAGGCTAATTGTTGCCAGTTGTTGGCGTTATCGCACTAAAAAGGACAGAGAGCGTGCGTGTGTCTTGTGCGTGTGTGTCAAGGACAAATACAGCGAGAGGCGTTGGGAGAACATTGCGTGGGAGTAGCATGCACGCCCCCGCTGAAATATCATATTCAGCTATGAATTTCAATGTGGACTCTCGGAGAAGCTCAAGAGGAGGTGCAGTACGGCCACAATATTAGGGACACCTGCAGTATGCAATGACAGAGATTTTTTTTTGGTGATCTCACCTCACAAGTGTGATGACAAGAAATGGACCTTGCTGTTACGTACAAAAGGAATTGTGAAAAAACAGGACGTGTCTATCCTACAAATTTGTACGTACGTTGGACCCAGTTTCCGCTGACCGGGCTGAGGAAATTGGGGTACAGGCCTTGAGGCTTCTCAATCTTATTCAGCAGCTTCCGGATGTTCATTACCTGCACATATAATTGAATAAGCCATCAACAATGAAAGATTCTAAAGCTGAATTTTATTTTAATTGAATTTTCAAACCCAGCAATGGTGCACAATCCTCCTATGTAAAAATGTGGGCATCATTCACAAACACAATACAATGATATTATCACCCCCCCCAATCAACAATCACAGATCTGAAGCTTGTCTAAATGAAATATTACGATTTTGCTTGAATAGTTGTACCTTTTCGGTGTAGATGGGGTCACCGGAGAGCTCGCTGAGGTGGATGAACTCCAAGTGCAGGGTCCCGAACTCGGCCAGGATGCTGCTCCCGGCCGACGCCCAGCCCCAACTCCAACTGCTGCCACTGCAACAGAATGGAAAACAAACACAGACTAAGTATAGAAATTATCATTGATATACATATAAAAATTTCATGTCATATAATAAAAACAGTAGAACAAATGTGATGAAAATATAATGTATACATTAAATACTATAATTTAAAAAATAAAATGAAAAGCCAAGCAAATTAAAAATAATATAGTTGCAAAAAAAACCGGTGCGTAAAGCAAAAGTAATTGCGCAATGGATGCCGTGTTCAAAGTGGACGGAGCCGTGTTGGTCGGCACACGTCTGTTGGCCACTTAGGCCGGGACACTTTAATGCCTCGGAACAGATGAGCAGCCCAAGCGAGTCTGCACGCGCTCTAATGCATGCAAATATTATTCGGCCCATTTTTGTTTACAGACATGGATTAGCGCCTAATCGAAATGACATCAACACTTCGTTTGCAGCTCTCTGCTACATTAACTAGCAAGCACGCCAAACACTTTTTAAAAGTGTATTAATAGAAAATCTCGCAAGGTTATATTTGGACGGACGATGATGATCCGAAAGAAGAAGTAATGATTGTTTGTAACATATAACGGAATGACGTAGGCTACCAAGTTAGCTTGTAGCGCAAGCTAGCTGTCATCTGACTAAAAGCCTTTAGCTTGCCACTCTGGATCGATTTGGAGATGGTTGCTGATGCTCACCTCCCCAGGTTGATGACTCCTCGCGGGATCCCCGTCGGCGTGTTGAAAGCCGGGAGCAACTTTGCGCCCAATTCCAGCACTTTAGTCTTAAACATCTGTAAAATCACACACAAAAAAAGAGAGACTTAGACATACCCAACCAGGCATCCTCTGATCGATTTTGGACACAAACTATGTTTATACATCATAAATGAAAGTGTCATTGACATTGAAGCCAACAAGGATTCCAAGCAAAATGGGTATTTTAAGACGCTGTCCCTTTAAGGAAGCACTTTTTTTCTGTCTGTCTCGACTCTGGGCCAAGCTCTCGGCAGCCGAGGCCGTGGCCGAGCTAATGGCTCATCAATCACCAAATTGTGCGTTTAGTGTCCGGGAACAAAAGAGAAGAGAGTCAGGTGTGATATTGATGAAGAGAGATGGAAAAAACAAACGGAGGCAAGAGAAGCTTCACAGGCAAAGCATTGGACAGGAAATCAATAGCGAGCAAAAGGAAAGTTGGTCAAAGTTGTAACGCAGACAAAGGAAGGCCACAAATGACACTTGCGTGTCGTTGTTTCAACAACATACTGCAGCTGCTGACAGATTGCAAATGAAAATCTAGCATTACCAGGATAAATACTTTGTTTCAGCCTTGTAGGAGAATTCTCTTTTTCAACCATTTAACATTTTCCAGGATATCAATTTATTTTTTTACATTTTAGAACTTATTTGGAAAAAGTGAATATATTGTTTTCAGGCTATCTGTAAAGTACAGAAAATGGCAAAACCTGCAATTTTTAATTTTTTTTTTTTCAATTTAGCATTTTTATTTTTTTATTTTAACAAATTTTCAGGATATCCGCAACATGTATTCCTATTTTTTGGAAAGAATGAACCGAAAATAAAAAATACTGTTTTTACACATCTGTGTGTAAAAACATTATTTTCATTTTTGTAGGAGGTCTGAAAATGAGTATTTTTACATTGGGCTAAGTCCTCCCTCGAACATTTAGAATATTTGCTGATGATATTTGCTAGACAATCACACCAGCAGATGCTCATAAAGGTCAAGTCTTGCTTGGCGGAGGTAACAACCAGCATCATCCAGTGTGTCTAAAAATAGCACAAGAGCATGACATGGTGGTCACAGTTTGCTTGTTTGGAGATGACATGATTAATTACAGGCGAGCGGCTCGGGGCCAGCATCTGCTCACCCGTTTATTCCGCGCGCTAAATTAAAGGCCGCGCTCGGGAACGGCGCCGTGGGCCTCGTCCGCCATCCCGGAAGTTAATTAAACTCCCGCCGCCTACTACTCGTCCTTCTGCGATGAAGAGCTACCGTCATCATCGTCAGGTGTACACCCATTCTTGACTTTTTGTTTGCCCGCCTGATAAGACGAGACAGCTGATGGGAGGCGACGGCCGACAGGTTGTAGCGCGGTGGGACGCTAGTGGCTGTTTCCATCAGCGCTGGAGCGACCACCCGGGAAAGGAAGAGCAAACAGTGTCATGGCCCGGCGGAGGGACGATGCAGAAAGCAGATTCGGGCTGCCACTTTTGCTTAGTTGCAAAAACGCGGTATGTCTGTCTGCCTGTCTGTCTGCCCTCGGGACACGGAGGGAAGAACCACAAGAAAGGTCTTGGACCAGCAAGTCTCCTTCAGGACGCTTTTGCTGTCGGTTATAATAAAGAAAAGGGAATCATGTCATTTTGACTGTTGCCATGTAGCAACACACAAAAAAAATCATCTCATTTTGAAATATTTTTAAGGTGGCCACAAACAGAAAAGCAAAATCGGTGTATGTACATTAAGATTTTTTGTGTATTTTTTTTAAATGATCTTTTAAAAAATGTACTTTTCTGAGAAGAATGTTTCATTTAGTGTACTCCAAAAGTCTGTGTGCTCTAAAAATAACTTTCCATTAGAGAATAGAGTGGATGACATTTAAAGCCGTATCTGATGTCTGGGGCTGGAGACAGAGAAAAAAATAAAACACAGAAAAATAACTCCAATTTAGACTGCCTGGGACGGACCACCTATAATCATTATATAATTTTCACTTTTTTTTAATTTTAAAATTATTCTAAAAATAGTTACAATTAAGTACAATTCATGAAAATTAACAAGAATATAGGTCTTTATTTTATGTCGAAATTAATCTATTAAGAAAACAAATTCTCTAATTTGTGCGATTAATTTATTATATTTGATCCCTGATTTCATTATTTCTTTAAAAAATAATTCTTGGAAAAAAATTTTTTAGTGAGTTGCCAGTGGTGATGTGCATTTCAGTCCACTAATGAATTTCTCACGTCAGCCGCCAGAGCCTCGTGCTTCAAGAACAAAAAAATTAAATAAAGACTACTCTGCATAATTTATGCAGCGCAGCCTCGCCGGAGAACGCGCTAAAGCAGATTCTCTAAATTAGAAATGATTGGGGGGCGGGTGGTAAAACAGAAGAAGCCACCAAAGCCCAATTTGGAAAACAAACGAGCGACGACGGCGAGCTGCCGTCCTCGGCGGCGCGGCGCTAAATTAGAGCGCATTAGCGCCATATTGTGGCCTTGAACGCTCGTGCGCATGTTGATGGTCCAATAAGAGCAACAACTTTTGTTGTTTAGAAACAATTAAGGCACATATTGCAGATGGTTATAGTGCTATTATATATTTGTAATGTTGGGCCACTACAATAACACTGAAAGTGATCATTATTGCTTTATAGCCTGCTGTATAATCGCCAATTACCTCAAGCGAGGCGCTTGCGACCCGCGGAAGGGCTCTGTCACGTTCTTCCATTGCGTTGCGACTTGGATTTCCGCAAGTCCCGCATTTCCGTTTGACCAACACCAGTCAGGTTTTGTCGTCGGTCTTCATGTTAATCGTTTGAACGGTGGTAATCACTGTCGCAACCCAATCAGAGGTGCTACCTGATCCGCATCGGGTTTGACATCCAAGTAAGGAATTTAATCCAAAGAGTCATACTAAGATCCATGATACTTATTAACATATTCACTGTCAGCACAAACGACAAATCCCTGGCGGAGGAGGAAAAACGTAAAGGACACTTGCAGTACCTCGAAGGACAAGAAGCATATGGTTTGGACTTGCATCCTCCAGCAGAGGTGTGAGTAATGGTCCCGTACCGACCGACATGACAATGTCATTCTCTCGTCTGATTGGTCCCTGACCTCCAGTTGGAAACTGTTGCCATGGATCCCATACGGGAAGCAGCGCTAACCCACCCCGTCTGTCATGGGCTGGGGTTGAACATCTCGTGATTCCCCTCATTTTCTCAGCGGGAGAGGTTGAGGTGACATTCCATCGTCTCTCTCTCTCCCATACACACACACACACGCACGCACACACACACACACACACACACAGACAGACGAGCTGGGCTGCAAAAAGGCTTGTTGTTGTTCACGGCGAGTTGGATGTGCCTCATCGATTTGAAGGCGCGAAGAGTAAATGCGAGAGCTGTTTGGGCTTCCAACTGGTCGAAGCGAATAAAGCCAGCCGAGCTTGTGCGAAAGTAGGTGGCTCATTTTAAGGACAATGGACAAGTGGATTCACTCTGACCCTTAACCCTACAACAAACCATAACCTAAAATTTGAACCCAATATACCCTTAGTATATCCGTTTCTCTCGCTCCATACCTAAGGCTTACATCTACCAGTCCAGAGCAGAGTTTAAAGACTATTAAGACCTTTTTTTTATTTTTGCATCCATGGCAGCAGAAAGCATGAGCACTTAGTCATGGTCGTCATGGCATTGACGACTGTGTAACCACTGAAGTGACGCCTGAACACATTCAGGCTTTCAGAACTTCCACCTTGTCACCAGAGATTAGTTTTACCAGAGGCCACTCGCCTGAGGTCATTCCTCACAAACATACCAAGATATTTATTTGGGGGGGGGTTTCATACATGGGTATGTCAGAGAAAAATGAAGCAGAATACGGAATCGTACAAAGAGCAATGACATAAGCACCAGTAGGAATAGAGAGCCATGGGCATCGGAGGCGACGTCGATGACTATGAATCATTTTGACACTTTTCTACGCAAGAGGAGCACTAAGAGGTGCGATCTATCTGAAGACATTTCAGAGGCTGAGGACAACGAGGCGTAGTTCCACTAGATAGAGAGGAACAGCGTCTTATTTTCGCAGAGTAACCGTCAGAAGGAGGCCTAAGGGGTCCTCTGAAGGGATTTTGGGCTTTGCCTCAAATGTCACCGCTCATAGATATTGCATGGACCTTGTCTCCTTTTTGATGGTAATTAAATCAAACTGCTCGTCAAGAAAGGTGGCGCATAAAAATCACGGAGGACTGCTTCAAGAAAAATTGCCTGATTCCCATTAAACATTATCGTGGCGTTGTGCTGTGTGACATCGCGACTTCAGCATCTCGCTACCGGTTTATTTTGGGATGTCGACATTGGTTGGCGGCTAACGGGAGGAAATGAAATGGGGCTCAGGCATGTGCATCCAATTCCACGGAGATGGAAGATTTAAGCGGTCTGAGGCGTCACTTGCGACACTTTTGGATGTGTCTCCATCTGTTTGCACAGCGATGAGAGAATTTTGGGAGGGGCAGCACAGAAAGGCTTCGGAGACACCGACAAACTGTACGGAAAGACCAACATGAGTGACATTGGTGTCGTCTCTGAAGTAGAAATTATTTATCACATTTGTCAGTCCGTTACAATATATTATTTATTCGAACCGCATGATGCATGAGATTCTAAAGTGTGGATTGACAATGCGCATCTAAAAATCTTATTTGGTTGATTTGATTTTTTTCTAGGTGAATCAACTTGCAAAAATGTGTCAAATGGGACAGACGTCCAATTTATGTATTTGACCCATATTGTATTTTAGTTTACAATCTGATAATATAATCTAAAGAGTGTCCCCTTGAAAATAATACAATAAAAATTAATTTTATATATACAGTGTATACATATGATAAAAATAATAACAAAACAACCTCCAAAATAATGTGATTTTTTTTTTAAAATATTGGTGAGTGATGTCCATTGTTTTTATCCAGCACAGTTTTAATACCGAGCAAGCGCATGCGAATGACGACGCTAAAATCGTGACTAAAAGGTGAACTTAAAGGACACTTTTGAGCTGTAAACGTTTCCATTTAAAGGAACAAGTGCGACTTAACTGTACAAGCATTGTGAAAGTCACCTTGTTGTTAGCGCCCATTGAAGACTGACATCGGCTAATGTTTTCAGATGTCCTTGGACGACTTTGTGTGTGTGTGTGTGTGTGTGTGTGTGTGTGTGGGGAGTCAGATCGCAGGTTGCGTCGCCTTGAATAACAGTCAACACTTCACCTCCAGTGTGGACGGGAAAAGCAGAATGGGGTCTATTTGTGTTAAAGTCACTGTCCACTGTGCTGACACCAAGTCAGAGTTTTTTATTTTCATAGCATTAACCTTCGCTTGAATTAAGTAGCACTTTAATTGGTTATTTTTGGGGGGGGGGTAGTCGTGATGTCATAACATTTCCATTTTCATTCTGCCATGCTGTCGGTAGAATTACAATAAGTCCAACCCAGATGCTACTTGCATCAGAATAGCTTTGGAAGAGACAAATCATTGTTAATCAAGTCGTAAAATCCATCATCAAGTGCTTCAATTGTGTTCTTGTGTGTGAAGTTGCTGATTGACGGCGCTGAAACGCACTTTGGCAGCACAACAAAGTCATTTCCACTTCTAATTTGCCAACGTGCTTGCCAGTCACTCGCCTTGGCATCCGGCAAACGCGCACATGATTGTCTGACAAGAAAAACAGATACTCAAGCCTTTTTTTTTTTTTTTTCACTCCCAACGCCTGGCTCCGAGACCGCTCGATGTCATCGGTGCAATCACTGAGCCGAAATCAAAGCGAGGCGGGTTCGTTAAGGCGGGAAATTAGAATCCGACGCTGATTTGCTTGCACCGGGGCGAACGAGCCGTGATTGCGTGGCCGTGGCTAGAATGAAATACAAAACCTTCCAGACAAAAAAGGGTACTCTGACCGGATGAGAGGTCACCATGTGTTCAATCCTGTGCTTTTAATGGAATGCTGCTCTTGCTGAAAATGGCCCGAATGAACACTTTGCACTACGGAGAAGGAATCGGTGGCAAAATGAAGTGGAAGGGAAGCGGGAGCCCCGTCGATCGGAATTGGCCATTGGAGAATCGATGTGTTCTGGAGGAGGATGCCAGGCGGAACATCACAGGTCCTGGGATGCAATTACAAGTTGATGACCTCATCATAGTCGCATTTTTTGATTTCCGACGAGCAGACAGTAAACACTTTTTGTTCCTCGTCTCACAGGAAGCGAGTATCCCGAATGGCTCGGCGAAGAAATCGAAGGACGAGAGAATATTACCCACCATTGCCTTTTTTTCGCCATCCTCCGACAAATGTCCAGAATATTCCATTCAGTTTATGGTCACAAATGTACCGCTGAGTGAAGAAAACGACACACATGCATCTCCCTGTACGCCGTAAACACGACATATAAACATATAAACTCTTTTCACGGCAAATCCTCGAAATGACGGGCATACTGATGCCCACATTAGATAAAAATCATTTCATAAATTAGCGCTAATCTGTTTCTTACTGGGCTAATTTGCCCAAGAGTCGCCAAACCAAAATACATGACTTCTGATTCAATTTCAGGGACGTTTTCCTTTATAGTTTTTCTTCTCAAACTTTCCAAGAGTTCTTAAAATGATTTTCAAAGTCTGATGCTATGATGCTATGCTAATCTACTCACAAAAGACAAAAAAAAGTATTCGCATAACGTGTCAATGTAGCATACAAGCGTTGGGCAAATTTCCTCAGAGTTTGTCAGAGTGACACGTTCCCAAAATGGCGGGTTGGTGAGTCTGCATGCACATCAAACAGCTGATTAGTATTTAATGCATAGAGTTTAAAAATAACCCCATCAGACGCTTAAAATGAAGGCCTCGTACGTCTTTTGTGAGGTATTCAAAATGTCAAGGAGCACCTAAGCTGAGGCTGCACTCCCTGATAAAGCGCCCTCCTGCAAATGTGAACCTTTTGGGAGGAGGAAGAAATAAAAAAGATAAAAAAAATCAGTTGTTAATACCCAACTTAAAACTGGCATCACCCAGTTGGAATGTGCGCTTGAAGCTTCTGTGTATATTAACCTACATATCACACAATGTCAGAATGCAGGGTAATCCTATTTTTGGCCATGTCCCCAAAAATTAAATAAGAAATAAAAAATGACGGCTTCACTCTCTGGGAGTGTTAGCACAAAATCCTCTTTGTCAAGATCGTATTCACCTTCACACTTTGTAGAGAAAATGGCATTTTCTCCACAGGTATGAAAGGAAAGCCTTTGAAATGTGGCTTGACAGGTAAACAGCTTGAGTTTAGCAAGCAAATTGACATCGACCCTACTTCACGCTGGCTAAGCAAACATAATAATTCGTCAACTCACAGAAAGTGGACAAAAATGCTTTCAGATAGATATAAAATAAAATAGTATCAGATGAAGAAACCATATGTCCAATATTACTTTCAGAGCAACGGGCAGTCATCTACGTTTGCAATTTTCGTCAACACGAGTGGTGTCGACAAGACCGAACAGTAAGGCTCAGATTAATCGACGTCAAAACTGCAATTTAAATTTCCGATTTTAATAAGATATCCATCAGAATTACTTGAATTTGGTCCCGAACTGCATGTGTGATGTTAGAGACAAAGATCGTTTCATGGTTTAAGTTTTCAGAGTAAGGAAACCTTGGGGCGGCAGGCATAGGAAGAGCACTAAAGCTCCAGTTGAACAAGGAGGCTTACATCGTGCGCTTGACAGGCTATTTGACGCCCTATTAAATACCTGCACAAGGCATCTCGATCCCCGTGTTCTACGGGAAGATATCAGAGCGCGCCATTCCAGTTTGCTGCCATCGTGACTGGAGTCTTGGGGAGAAACCTGCCGCGGTGAAGCTGAAAATTGCTTGGAAGAAATAACATTGGCGCGGGGGGTATTTTGGCTGCAATTAGAAAGCACAGCGTGGCGGTGCACGAATATTTTATTTTGTGCGCCAGTAAGCGTGCATGCTGCTCCAAACTCTCAGTTAAGAATGAAAGATAAATAGCTTTAAAGTTGCTCTCTGTTACAGCAAGTCATCAAACTTTGCCGCCACAAACTTAACAGTTCTGCTATTATAATGTAATATGATTATTTCAAAGTTGGTAGCAACTGGATAAAATCTCAAGGACATCTTTGAAGGATCCAAACGGAGCAAAATTCCCCTAACAGGATTGCTTCAAACCAAAACGGCAGACGTTCTATGTGTTCTTTTAGGCATTTTTTTGGGTGTCTTCTCATAATAGAAATGTCCAAAAAACGTCATGTTGCTACGTAAAACTAGACTTGAGGCTGACTTGGGGGGCTGCGTGCCATACTAAATGTAAACAAGCCTACAAAATTAACCACTCGTAAAATCAATGAACCGATGAATTAATAACCATTTTTATATAATCTCATCCCTTCTCCCAGTGGATGGCTTGATGAAACATCGACCTTCATGTGAGCCGATTTAAAACAATTACAAAACTGAATTTAACATTCAAAAGATGCAAGCCTTGCACGAAAAAAGGCTCTCAAGTGTTTCCTCTATGAAAGCTTTTATTTAATGGGCCGCGAGAGAATTGCCGACAAAAGTGCTAATTTTAAAGTCAAAAGATAAAAATTCTTTTTAAAATGATGATAATATGGAAGCTTTGATTGGTGACGCGTGACCTTCAAAGTCCAAGTGAGAATTGTGAAAAGGAAACTCTGAGTTATATTGCATCTGCTTTGCCATATTTCATTGGTTTATGATTGCGTTTTGAAGATTCTGCTTCGTAACAAGTGACCGATGTAACAAGTAACCGATTGCACAACTCTATTGTTGCTCTGTGTTTTTGAATCAGTACCTACTTGCTAATTACTTTATATTTCTAGTACCTGGTCAACTCGGCTTCCAAGTATGGCCAATCTGTTATTGCCCTTAATGGATTAAGGATTAAATGTAATTGGTCTCTTCGAAATCTGCTACTGTTTCTAACAATAGCTTAGCTGTGACTTAGCATGGGATGCTGCATATTAGACCGCACAACGTACGAAGAATTATCAAGGAAAGGACGTCTGGTATCTCTAATTGAAGGACATCTTAGCTGCAGGAAATGCTATATTAGCATAGAGACGGGAGGCGATTTCTTGGCCAATACCATCCCCCGACACCCATTCATCCTTCCTGATCGTCACCTCTAAGGGGGACGTTGGTGTTCCCACTGAAATCCATTAGCTAATTGCGCTACACCGAATATGACGCCACCGATCAATCAATCAGTGCAGTCTCGGCCACTCGTGAACTGAGCTAATGTGTTTGTTTTTAACATGAGGATTCTGTGTCTAGCTTTGCAGTTCCACAAGGACTTTGAGTTAATACGAGCTAGTGTGCTGAATAATTGAGCGGGTTTCATTCATTATTTATTTCAATTGATCAGCTCGGGTTAGCAAACTTGCTATTTACACGTTTAATTAATGGCCACGGTAGCTTGGTAAAATAGACACTCAATTATGCCGCTACCTTGAAGTTCTTCGTGGACGCCAAACTTTAACAGGCTAAAATGCTTACAGCTAGCAAGATAGCAATTCAAGTACAGGAAACGCAAAGGCAGATTGATAAGCATTATCTCCCCCGTAGTGTGATTGTATTTGAAATAAGAATAAGCTCTCGGTAGATAAATTTTGATAGCTGCATAGATTGCCAGGCAGAGAGACGAATAAAAATGGAGTAGAAAAGGGGTAGAAAAGAGAGAGGAGACACAGAGGCAGAGGGTGAAAGACAAAAGAAAGACAAACATGCATCCAGAGAGAACGAGAGGCTTGAAAATGGCTAATGAGCGTCTGAGCGAGTGAGAATTGGACCAGATGAGAAGCGGCTCGGCAGACGCTGTGTCCATTATGTGCTGCCAAGGCCAACTTCTTTTCATTTTGTTTTGTGTGCGTGTGACAGAGAGAGATGACAATAAGTTTTCAAGATATGAAAGCCTTGAATTGAAGCCTGAGAGAAAACAAGGAACAGATGACCTGCTCATTAAACCTTTCTACACTAATGGTCTTCATTAGACTTAATTTATTTTAGTGTTGTTTTATTTTATTACGGTTTTAATATCAATATCAATCATGTGTGTGTCATGGATAAATCTTATGACCATCTTAATGAAGATCATGTTTTTACTGCATTGGTAATAACTACTTTTGCTGTTATTAAGCATTTGATCAAATCAATTTAAAAATATTAAAGGTAAATTTAATTACATTACATGCCATTTTAGTAAATAATAAAATTGGGAATTCATACATCAGATATCTATCGATCGACCGACCGACCGACCGACCGACCGACCGACCGACCGACCGACCGACCGACCGACCGACCGACCGACCGACCGACCGACCGACCGACCGACCTACCTACCTACCTACCTACCTACCTACCTACCTACCTACCTACCTACCTACCTACCTACCTACCTACCTACCTACCTACCTACCTACCTATCTATCTATCTATCTATCTATCTATCTATCTATCTATCTATCTATCTATCTATCTATCTATCTATCTATCTATCTATCTATCTATCTATCTATCTATCTATCTATCTATCTTAATTCCAGCAGTACCAATAAAATGCCACTCGGTGACAACACGACATGATTTTTTTATACACTTTGTTGAGTTTACTTTGAGCGCGTTTTTGAGAGTTTGCGTTGTTTGCGGCTTTATCCACCTGTGTAATCACATTGTTTTGTGTTTGTTGTGACTTGACCCCCACTCGCCGCGCACAGCAAATTGATATTCATTATGTGGCTAATGCAGACCGCTCGCTTCTTCTGAATCAAATATTGCAGGAACATTATGGAAATGATGTGCAGGTGCAGCGCATCTGTTTCTCGCCACGCGCAGACTCCAAAACACTTTTGCAATTATTTTAGCACGACAACGCAGCAGGTTTGCCTCGTAAGCTAGGTGGAATGCTAACGTGCTAACACTTGTCACATTAACACAGTGTAAGATCCCAACACGTACAGTATCAAGACAGATGGTAATACATTTACATTACGCCCTGGAGACGGGTAAGATATGCTGTGTGAATTGACGCTTAAACTAGCATGTTAGTAGTCGGTATGGTAACGTCATACTGTAGAAAGATAGTATAAAATAATGAGTAGGAGTTTTCCACAAGAAATGTAAATTGATCCAATTTGCCAACGTGGCAACAGTTGGTATGCTAAATAGCAGCTTTGAACTGAAGGCACAGCTCACAAACGATTCTACATCATGCCTTGTCGTCCGTCTGCTACTATTTGAGATTAATCTTGATGAAAAATGCTAATACACTAACAGGTCCAGGCTTGAAATGGTGATTTAACGTCTGAGTTTCTACTACTCTTTTCTCTCCTGCTGAATTGAATTCATTCTTTGTGTGAGCTCTGGCCACTGCCCAAATGAGTCTGCCACAATTGGAACCCTGCAGTGAGACGGATGAAAGGTGTGATGCCTTTAAGGGGAAGCGACAAACAAATCAACTGCGAGGACTCATTACAGAGCTCTTAATGACGTCGGCCTTGTGGCAGATAAATCTTTTTCTTCCCTTTGTTTCTGTCACACTGTGGGACCCAATCATGAGGGTTTCTTTTGTTTAACGTGTCACTGTAACTACTCGAGATTGGCTTTACGTCAGTGGACAGACCATCGCCAAGAAAAACATGAAGCTGTCAGTTTTGCTGCTATGTAGTATGAATAAAACATGGAGCTCATGCGGACGCCCGCATGATTGACTGCCGACACACGTGAGCTGCCATGTGACCTACCAGATCTGAATATTGGTTTGTTTGAAATGCCATTGAAGTCAGAAAAAATCTTCAGATGGAAAACCCAATAAGACTTGAGAAATTAGGAAAACTAGTGTTAAGTCAAAGCTTCTGAAAATGCACAGTGGTGGCGTTGCGATACAAATTGAATGAGCACATCACAATTCAAACAGCACCCATGGAATTATGCTAAATTTGCTAGCCAAGGGAACCTAACTTTATTAGCTAACACTTTTGTTACAAAAATACATTGATTTATGAGAGCAAACATTCAATTTTGTAATTCTGTATAATTTTGTGGAACTTTGTATGATACTTTAACATGTAGCGTTTATGCTAACTTTGCTAGCCCGCGGAACCTGACTGTTCCTTGCACAAATGTTATAGCTAATATCCTATTTAAGTACTAATACAGGGTAGTCATTCAGAGTGTAAAGCTGCACGTATGCACTAAAAGAGCATCGGGTGAAAATGGGTTACATCCAACGTGTTCCATTATATCACATATGTGTTCACATTTCTATTAAAGCTGCCGGAGACTTTCTGTAGGCGCTTGCCCCATTAGCTCGTGCAGAGCCGTAGCATGTAGTCGCTGTTAAAAATAGTCCACCTACGGTGTGAGGGTGGGAGCGACGAGAGCGGAGCAATCGGTGGAGTTTTTGCCGCGGGAAGATGCTCGCTGACCTCCAACCACTCTTCACGGATAATGAAGGTTTGTCTTGCTAAACTCACTCCATTCTTTTCCCACTTCTCCATGGTGTGAAGTGACAAACAGTATTGGCATTTTTTTTTTTATCAGAATAACGTAGCCGTGATTATGCTAACATAATAATAAATTTTTTGATATGTCCATCTTGGAGCTATTTGTGATGTTTTGTTTCTAACGCAAATAATAATAATAAATTATATTAATAACGCACTTTACATTCGGGGGAATCTCAAAGTGCTACATGGCAAGTAAAAACAAGAAAACAAAGCAAGAACAAGTATAAAACAACTGGACGACAACCAGGATGTGAGAGCAGGATTACGGAAATGCTAGAGTAAAGAGGTGAGTTTTAAGTCCGGTTTTGAAAGAGTCAGTGGATTGGGGTGCTCTTAGGTGGTCGGGGAGGGAGTTCCACAGTGTGGGGGCTGCATGGCAGAAGGCCCGATCGCCCATGGTGCGCAACTTGGTTTTCGGGACGTGGAGAAGGTGCGAATTGGATGAGTGGAGGCTTCGGGTGGCAGGTTTTGGGGCAAGGAGTTCTTTGAGGTATGGGGGAGCATGTCCGAGGATACACCGGTGAGTGAGGAGGGCGATCTTATAATCAGATCGGAATTTGATGGGCAGCCAGTGCAGAGAACAGAGAATGGGTGTGATGTGGTCGCTTTTCCACATATAGTATGTAGTTACACTAAAGCTGAGAGCTTGGAGAACTCACTCCATTCATTTAGCACGTTTTGTTGTAAATCTATAAATTATTTTTCAGTAATTTATATTAGTTGTCAATATAATGTGAACACTTTAATGCTAAATTTGCCAAAAAACTAGCGATGTAAAAAAAAGCTAAGTCCATCTTCGTACGTGACAGCACACACGCTCACACACATTGGACTGTTTTATCACACACTTCCCAGAAAGTCTTTTCACCCATCAAAGTTTGGACTGGGGAAGAAAAGGAGGAAGTGGGTCTCGGTCGGTGGGAGTGCAGCGGGATAACACCACGAGACATCTAGTCATCTTACCTCCTCTCCCGTCAGATAATATGCCGACAGCAGCCCGCCGACGTAGCGGATGTTCACCTCAAAGAGCGACGCTTCGCCATTCTACAGCGAGAGAGAGAAAGAGAGAGCGGGAGAACGTCACTTGTCAGCCTTGTCAGCAAAGAGAGAACATGAACGCAAATGATCATTAATAATGTCATCAATTAAATTAACTTGCCGGCTTTCTTTTGTCGATGGTGTATATTTAGAAAGCGATAGTCTTCGATTTGCATTGTTAAATCAACGGAGAAATGACAAAAATGGAACTCGGACGGCTTGTTTGATACACAGTCAACGCACTGAAGGCATCATGAGTAAAATATGAGCAAAATCTGTGCCGCATACACAGGAGAGACAATGTTTTTTTTAATATCACATTTCCAAGGACAAATACTGATATTTGAGCATTTTTTTCCTTTTATCTTGTGTTTTTTTTTTTTTACATGTCAGCCATCTTGGTTTGAAGCAGCAAATGATAAGCCATTGATGTTATAGTGTACATAAACACGTTTAAAAAAAAGTGACTGTCGTACCGAGGTTAGGTCCAGGTTGCTCCTGACCCATTCCTTGGCGTCATTGTACTCGTCCAAGAGTCCCATAATGTAGAGCGTATCCAGCGAGTCGATGATGGATGCTCCTCTCAGGCCACCTGCGAGCACACCAGACAAAGTGACTAAGTGTCACGTGCCGTGATTTATGACCACGAGCGCAGCGGCTCGCTAACGCCGCTGCGGGAGAAACATTTATGACATCCGTATTTGGGTACAAATGAATAAAATATACCAAGTCGTCATTGCACCGGGAGGAAGATTCAAAGCGACGTAACATGGGTGATTCTCAATAATAATGAAAAAGATGTCGGAGCAGGTGCTTTATCATTTGAATGATGCTGGAATTTCATTTCTTTATCTTGAGCACTGCATACTACTGTAAAATGTTTTTATTTTTTTTCCCCCAAATCATTTTTTTATTTTTGTATTTAATTATAAAACTTATAAGTTTGAATTTATTTTTAAAATCTGAGAGAACTACATGACACTTTGAATATTTGTTTTAAAAACAATTCAAAATGTAATCTGAAAAACCGCTGCCAATTAATTTGATGCTGGATTAGCTGGCGATGAATTGATTCATTGGCACTGTCATTGTGATTCATGTCACTTCTTTTTTCAGTGTGCAGGTGGTCATTTGCTTACTCAGCGCTTCGGGCCTCAACAGAAGAAATGTGGAAAATTCCATATGAGGGAAAAAATAACCCAACCTTAAAGTGAAGAAGATTGATTGCGCACTAAGACAGACGGAGCAGATCAATCCATCAATGTTTGTTCTCGGGGTGCCTACGTGAGCTGATAGCGCGTTTCTTTTTCTTTTACTTTCTTTCCGCACAAACGGAAGGAGAGCCCCGGGGACTACTGACCCTGGCTAATAAAAGTCGCCTTGCAAGTGCTGGAATAAACATGCGCAAAACTGCACCCTGATCCCTGTGTGTTTTACATTTACGACTATTTTTTTTCTGATTTTAGTGAAAAAGGTGTCGTTTCATTTTGAATAATATAATTCAACCTCGTACTTCATACAATTTTCACACTTCAAAAAAGGCTCAACATCAACACGCTATCGCCATGTATTCATTCATCACGCTTGTCACGTAGCGGTCAGCGACTGTCACGGGGGGGGGGGACACATGCGACCACCGCCGTCAACACCATCAATCACCGACGTCGTCAAAAGACGGCATCTTACGCACACACAGACACGACTACACACATTATGCGCAGTTCTATTCGATAACATCACTAGGGTTGTGTTAGAGGCGACGATTCCCCCAAGCCACAACGTTAGGTACACCCACACAATGAAAATAGAAGAGTTGACAAGAAAAAAAGAAAAATCTTTCATTCTGTTAATAATCTTTTTCTTATTAAGGTAAAAAATGAAGTGTCTGGCAATGTTCAAATGAGATTAGCCCGATGAGAAGCGAGAGCATCATGTAACAGATAAAGTTGCAGTAAATTGAGCGTTTTGGGTGTTGCGGCTGATGCTAATTGATGCAGATGCCTGGCTTCACACTCATCACGCCATCCTGTTGCCAGCGGTTACCGCCATCCAATTATCAATGGTGGGGGCTATGGGCGTCTTGTTAGCGCTAATGCAGTCTGGCACCATGGGAGCGGGGTTAGCGTGTCGATGAGTCACCGCGGCGTTAGCGACGACGAGCCGCTTGCTATTCAAGACACATGTCTGGCCGTTTCGGTGGATAGGTGGGAAAGAAAAGCCTGCGGTGGTGGCGGCGGCGGTGGCGGGATTAAGAAAATCCAGTGGGAAAATTGCGAGTGAGAATGAGAAATGTCAACGTGTCCATCAGTAGAGATAGCAACCGATCTATAATGTTCCAAGGTATTGGAAGAGAGGGGCTAATTCATTTCATTTCTGATTTCATTTAAGATGTAGGCTAGATCGGGCTAAGTCAATTTTTGTCATTTTTAAAATAAACCTTGAAAATGGAGTTTAGGAATATTACAACTGGAGATATTGGGGGCTATGTTGAGGCCCCTCAAAATATAAGGATCATTTTAAACAACTCCAAGGGGGCTTTTCACCCGTCCTGATGCTTCACTTAAGTGAACCAAATGGATTTGTGTAAAAGAATTAAGATCTACTTCAATCACAGTCATTGATTTCAAGCCACTTTGCGTTTAAATGAGCGGTGACACGATGCCGTAAGATACAATGACTGATTTCCAGTCCAGTCTTTTACATTCCATCATGTGCTTTATCTCCACCCGCATTTTTTACTTCATCGGCGTCTCTTAGACGCGAGCTCACGTCGAACCGGGCCTTCGACCGGCGAGCTTTTATTGCGGATCGATACGCGATCAAACACCGAAGAGCGTCTCACACACATTAACTAAATCAAAGGCTAATACTGAATTGCAAAACAAGCCAGACTTGATTAGAGCTGCCGTTTCGTACTCGGCGCACCTCAATCTAATCGTCTAATTTGGCGCCCGGGGAAAAGTGCGGCGAGCGTGTCAGGATGGCTGATATGACAGCCTCTCAGATGAGATTACGCAGTGTTATCGAACACTCGCATCCTGCCCACTATCCATAAGCCTCCCGCGCATCGATCAAACACACTCTCCAGCGGTGGGAGACGGCGGGGTAGCGATGGTCAGCATGTTTCCGATGCCACAAAATCTGACAGGAGGTAAAAGCCGGAAGATCTGATTAGCCTTAAAAAAATAGCAGCAAGCCGTCTGATTACTGTACACTTTGCTAAAATGAGCAGAAAATGTCAGATTCCAAACAAAATGGCAGACTTACTGGATCTTTTCTGCCATTTGTTCGAGAGACATTGCGTTGGTGAATTTCTAAGTTATCAAAAAATTGTTGCCAAGTTACGCCCACACGTATTGACTAAAACTCAATGATTTATTGTCGACCATCTGTCTACTGTGCATGGTTTGAATTTGGTAGCAATGGGCAAAGTCGTTATGACTATAAGTTTGCCTCTAAAGGATAACTTAAAATCAACACAATTACACTCACTTACTGGTGTAATTTCAAAACACAATTAAAGAATTTGTTATATTTATGAGTATCAGAAAACTTTTTAAGTCATGTGACATGTGGCCTTAGGATAATAATGATAATTCAATGGCAGGCCATCACGATTCAATCCTTTATCATTTATCAGCTTTCACTCGATAATATTTCCGACTCCATTTTGAGGAGGCGTATGCTAACTTATTTTAGCAAGTAGCTTGACTGTGAATTAACTCTTAAGATGGAAAGCTATAGCTTAAATCCTCATTCGCCTTTATTTTCACAACCAATTCCATAAAAAAAAAAAAAAAATCCAAAATATTTTGCGTTATGGCCTTGAGGAATGTCTTGTCTGCGCAACTCAACATCACATGAAGCCATTTCCACTTTGCCGAGGGCTTTTTGTTTTGATTGTAGCATCACCCTCCTTCCTTTCCAGGGCGTTCGGCGGCCAGTTGGGATCACTCATGTCCTACCCCCAACGACCCCCCCGTGACTGTGACTCGGCGCTTTTCAAGTGCGGACTGCCGAGCGAGGTGCAAAAGTTCCCCTAAGCCAAGCAGGACAAAGGGAATTCATTTCACGCAGCTTCACCCTTTAATTGTGACATCGCCTTTGCCGCTTCCCCGTTTCTTTCGCGGCGAACTTGGAATTGTAATGGTGGCAACACAGAACAGGAGGCGATAAAGGGAAAGCGATTGCGACGCGGCGAGACTGCTGAGGTCAGGCGGGCAAATCTTTGCTTGAGGACTCAAACACATTTGTACATGGTGTCTGTGCATTGAGTGGCAATTCCAAGAGACTCAGACCAGATTATGGATGAAAATACACAGCACTGAATATTAACAGCTAAACGTTTGGAAACGTCAGCATGATGACGCTGTTTTTTTTTTTTTTTTTTCCCCCGGACCAAAAATAACTAAATTGTGGTGAATAGAAACATGTACAGATGTGATTGGGCCGAGGGTAACCGGATGTGACCGGCTACACTGAAGCAAATTCAGTTTATTTATAGTCAGCTAAAACCGCCACCAGCTTAAACGTTTGGCGAGAAATGTCGGTGATTAGAGCTGCCAAAGAGTGATTACAACGCCATGTCTCAGGTCGTGGTGACGTCACCGCCGTTACAAATCACCCCCCCGTGCTGGACGACGTCATCGCAGACCGATCAGTGATCGGATTATGCAAACAGGGATTTGAAGCCGTCAGGGGAACAACGTCAAATCGTTCGGGTCTATTTGACCCTCGCCCTTGTCAGCATCAGGCTGCCGTGGAAGCGTTACGGTAAAACGGAGCACAATCCCCCCCCCGTAATCCTGCAGCATCGTCATACATTTAGCGACTCGATTTTCATCATCTTGGCTATAATCCCTTTGCAGAGGCTTGATGACGGGTCTGCATTCCCCTGAAGGGGAACTTGCTGTAATCCCTGAAAGAAAGAGGACAAATTTGGCGGCGGTGATAACGACAGGCGGCGCCACATTTGTATTCTTTCAGTCTATGTTTTTGCTTCACGTTGCGAATTTGTCCAATTAAAGGAGTGAGACACAATTTAGATGTCCAAATGTTTGACAAGGACGGCTGCTAATAGAGCAAAGTCAGCTTTTATTAAACCAATCCAGTGGTGTCGTATCCTTTCCTACTACATCCCATCCCATCCTATCGTACCCTGTTCTGTCCAATCGCGTCATATCCAAAATCATATTCTCGACTATCATATCCTGTCCTGTATTGTACCTTGTCCTCGTGTGTCTTATTCCATCATCCTCATTACAGTATATTTTGTCTTATCCTGTCAAATCCAGTCGTATTGCATCTTATGTTGTTTCATAATAATGCATCTATCAAATACGATTGTGTCGCAGCCACCGACCTATCAAAGTGTCGTCTGTTGTGCCACCTATCGTATCGTAGTTTTTCAATTATCCTGTCATACCCTGTTCACTGGTATCATGTCCTTTTGTACGCTCTTGTATCGTAGCTTCTCCTGTCGTCTTACATCTATTGTACCTAGCGTAGAGCTTTGCATTGTATTTATTGTATCCTAATAAATCTGATCCTTTTGCACACGATCATATCATGTCCGTTTGTCGTACTGTATCATATCGATTGTATCTTATCATACCGTTTATTCCATATCTAGTCCTGTTTTGAAATTCATTTCCAGGCGTTATAAGGAAAGGCCTTGGTTGCGAATGTACTTAAAAGTCATGTCACAAAATGAAATCATGCACACAAGCACAAGTTTAAAATCCCGATGCAGGCTGTAAATATTATCTCTTTTAGCTACATGACACAAATTGCCCGCGGGCCAGACTGAACACCCTCTGGTGTATATCATTGCTCGGTATGTGTTAATCATTATTCCAATCATCGTGCAGAGTTTAATATATACTATAAAAAATGCCAAACCAGCAGTTCCTGCTTGACAACTTAACTGGGCAATTTTAAGAAGAGGGTGCGGATGAGCTCCCTGTGGGGTGCGCGTGTACAAGATAGCTATTTGTCACCTAAATGCAGGTTGCTATGGAGACAGATGATCTCTTGCACACAATGACGGGGGAGCCCGGAGGATATAAAAATGGATGGCTCGGAGATGGAGAGCGGGCATATGGTAACGAGCCTTTCGCTCTGCCAGCGGACTGTAATGCAACAGGCTGCCGTGATAGGCACCATTTGTGAGGCGTTTTCTATCAAGCTGCCAGTAAGTGATGGCCGCTGCTCCCTCACTGTTGTTATGGTGGGCCTCTTAAGGACCGGGAGCCAGGCCCCATTGAGAGGTAATTGTCAGGAAGGTGAAGGTAGGTGGCAGGGGAAAACCCATCTATGCCACTGAAGGTGGCGGAGACGGCTGAAGGTAATTACTGGGGGAAGCGGTTGCCAGTTGAATGCTTTTAGGAGGAGCATTTGTCATAAAAAAATGGCAGTGTATTAGTGTCACGGAGAACTGAGACCAAATCGAAAAACAGACCAAGGTGAAACTGACACTTTGAAGTTCATTCCAAGATGTTGAGGCACTGAGACCAAGATGTTGAGGTGTTTGGACTTTGTAGATTCTGAAAATGATTCTGAGGTAGTTTCAGAAGAAAGATGTGGGTTACTCAAGTGATCCTTGGGGACCACCACGGACACCATGTTGGTTAGCCCTGCCTCATATCTTGTGCTGGTATTTGCTTTTTTAAATCTTTACAGTATTTTACTTTAGCCTAGAAGTGACCAGAGATGACTAAAAATAAATAAATACTGTGAAGTATGTGTGTGTCCATAATATGGACAATCGATCTGAGCTTAGTTATGATCCCAGGCTAACTCTTTACCCACTGCCATGCACTCCATCATCCAAGAGCAGATATCAACCGCTTTGTGAAGAGCCCTCAGGATTCTCCAATAAACGTTTAAACTGTCACCGGGTATACTACTGGGCGAGGGCGGGGGGGCTGCCGGTTTCATCCGTGCACGTTTTGCATTCGAGGAGATGCTTCTGCAAAACGATACCCTGCTGCTCTTTAATGATCCGATGAGAATCTCTCCGTGTACTGAAGCTGGTCTCAGCAGCATGTGCACCATCCCGAACCCTCTCATCAGATAAATATTTTGCACAGTAACTCTCAGAGTGGCTGCTATGTAGCAGACTGCAATGTTCTGGGGTTTTTTGGGGGGGCTGAAATGCTGACTCCTGACCCAATCCTTAACCTAGACAAAAGATTCAAAGCAACCACCTTCATCAACAAAAACCTCTTTGCCTGTGCCGACCGGGATGTATTCTGGAGCAATTTATTTTCAAAACAGGCCACTTCCGCGGTGTAATGGATAACAATGCGGGGACCAACAGAGTGAAAGAAGCCCAGAGTTAGATAAGGTGTAATGAGCTCGTATATAGAAGGTGCTGGAAGAAGAAGTGGAAAATCTGAGCTAGCTCATACCGTTTGCCGCCAAAACGAGGTTACATCGGGATAGTGTCCAATGTGATTTATTTCCCGCAATAAATTGAAAATGAAACTCTTGGTTTGTGTGTGAACAAAGTTATATTCCGGCAAGTTTTACCATCTTCAGGCCAAATGATTCTTTTAGACACGGGTATGATAACCTTCAAATAGGTCTGATACGTGTAGCCTCATTTAAAAAAAAAAAAAAAATGTTGTTGAAGAGTGAAGAGAGAGCTGTTAAGTAAGGCTCATTGTTTCCCAGCAAACCGAGGCTACAATGGGATCACGTTCACAGTGATTTATTTCCCGTGGCAAATTGAAAAAAAAAGCTTCTGGTTTGCTTTTTTTTTTTTTTTTTTTTTTTTCCAGAGGTTCTGGTACCTCAGTACCCCGTTAACCTCTATTTGCCATGCAAAGTTGTTGGCTCTCCAGTCCACCAGTGTTGTTATTGTTGTAGCTTAGCGAGGAAGAAAAAAAAAACACAATAAATCCGTACTTTAGCAAAGAGTTGACTTGAGGGATTAATTGTCAAGACGTTTCCCAGGCTAGTAAGTGAGAAAAGTGCAGCAAAGGCACCCAAGAGCAGCAGAATGTCCCGCTTTTGCAAATTTTCTCCCAAACTGCTTTCGTATGCAAACAGAACTTTCCGTGTTTGGGTTCTCCAGTGCCTGGTGCCAAACAAACACAAGATGAAGATGCGAAGCGGTGAATGCTAAGTTTCACAATTGAGTTGAACCCACTGACAACTAGAAATACAAACAGACAGTTTTAGACCCTTTTGGGCCTCCATACTTCAAGCTAATATTCAGCATGATTGAAATTCACTACAGTATATAATACCTGAAAATTCATCATGCTTCAATATTAATTGATGAAATTGATCTGTTGGATTGATAATCCCAACGATAGACATCAATTCTAGCAGAGGCAGATTAAAACATGACCTCTTTGGCAAAAGATTTAGACAAAATGAAAGTTAAAAATAAAGAACGTCAAAGCTGTATCGGAAATAAATCCTCGTAAAACACGACCTCATTGCTCTGTCAATCGTTGGAACAAGGTCTGGTTCTGGAAGTTTTAACTTCGCTTCAATTTGTTCTTTGAGGAGTTATACTTATATCTGAAAATTATTCAAAAATTTAGCACCCGGGTCAACCGAGCCTACGCTCCACTGCTAAGCAAACCCTCCTTTCCTCTTCGGAGGTGCCCCAAGCACAACTGAATATTTAATACGCTACAGAGATAAAGTGAATTGAAAATAGTCAATGTCTTCTTACTTTTGTTCCGAGGCAGGATAACCAGATTGAGCTCGAAGCGTTACAACATAAAACTGAACTGAGATGAAGTCGTGCGAGAAGAGGACAAGGTTGAGGCTCCACGGGCTGCTGCGAACATCTCGTCTTTGGCTCTTTTGAGGCACCAACGTTATCTCTGTATCGACAGCCTTCAGACGCTCCACGTCGAAGCCAATCATCCCGCATACGTGTTTACTCTGGAGGATTACGTTTAAGAACACAGCAGCCAATTTCATACCTGGCTTGGCGCAACACACACACACATATACACACACACACATATAAATCTACCGCCTCCAATGTGACATTTGCGAGGGAAAATTATGCTCTTTCTGAGATCTGTCGCTCACTTCTCAAAGTCTCGACAAGAAGCAGGAAAATAGAAATATTGTGATGGTTTACGGACGTGTTGCACTGCTTGTTAAAGCTTTGTGGATGAAGGCAATTAGCAGATGAAAATGAGAAGCAAAATTTTGGCTTAGAGCTTTGACTACCTTTCTTGATGAGTTTGGTAACCTTCAGTATTTTGACCCATTTCCAAAAACAAATATTTTTTTATTTGATTATATGGATTTGATAAACTCCACATTGAGATGAGGATTAAATATATGTGTTGAGAAGCATTGGCTGACCTAAGCATTTACTAGGTCTGGTTAAAAAAGACCAATCTTTCAGTACTAATTTGTATCTCGTTTCGGGAAAAAATAATAAGCGTTTCTAGTGTTGTGATGCGTACATGTCGTGACCTCCGCTCTTAATATTGTTTTTTTCGGCTCACGGAAGTGATTTGATGCTGGATGGACGCGTAATTCTACTCATCAACGAAGGTAATTAGCAGCCAGAAGACAAGAAGCATAACCTTTGCCCCCTATCAAGTATTATTGTCTGTGTACATTCAAAATAAGATGTCCACCGCTCAAGTCGATTCACTACTAAACGAAAAAAAAGCTAGAATGTAAGAGCTCTATTAGGCTAATTTAGCTGCTTTCGATATCTGCTTGCCTCTTTTGTTGGTGTTAAGGAGCAATTATTTGAACCCTTTTTCATTGATTTTCGGGACAAAAACAAATGGTTGCGTTTAGCCAAAGAACTTTATAGTGCCTGGGCAAGAAATTCTCGCTGGCCACTAAGAGGCACCAAGGTTTAAAAAAAAAATTCCCAAATGATGCTTTTCAGTGTTTCGGTGGGTATCCTGTTTCCACCAAAAATATTTTTCAATATATCAACAGATGTCATCATTTTAGATGGGTGTGATGACCTCCAGTTTGAGACCTGTTTTCATGTTTTTAGACATGGGTGATAACGTCCACTGTTAGACTAATTTGAAAATATAAATTCTATTGAACAGAGTATTCCTCAATTTTTAGAGCTGTTTTTGATCAACACTTTAAAAGAAAAATGTTTGGAGGAGTTAGGTAAATGACCTGTTTGGACCTGTTATCAAATTGATTGAAGTGTTTTTAGTGTCTAGATGGGAACTTTTGATCACTTTTAAAATTGTGTAAGTTTGGTATCTTCAGTTTTAGATCCATTTAGTGTTTTTGGGGGGGTAGCTCAACCACAACTTTTCAACCTGTGTTTGAAAAATAACATTTTCATGGGTTAGCTGGAAGTGATAACCACCCCTTCCAGTTAAGATCCGTTTTCAAAATGGTGTGCTTTTATGATACTAAAGATCAGTATTGTCAGTCAGTCCCATTGAATTGCTGCGACATGACCAAATGAGGAATAATCTTTGAAAAGGGCATTCAGCCATTGGAAAAATAAATAAATAAATCAGACTTACCAAACATGTTGCCAATATGCCCATTCTTCGTTAAAGGCCGAAGCTCATTCTTGCCCCAGGCATACTGCTTGTAGTTGTCCCAGGCAAACTTCATCATCTGCAAAACAAAGCCACACACACACACACGCACACACATGGCGTCAGTGGACTGACGGAGCGGCCATGTAATTAAATTTGTCGAGCTCCAGGCGACTGGAATGATAGTTTATTGATCAGCATGGCAGAGGACAAGCGTGCAATTATGCCGCATTCCGAAAGAAAGTAGGGCTGACGTTCGTCCTGCAGCCATTGAAAACTTCACAAGAAATCATAAGATTAAAGGCAACATTTAATTGGCTCATACAAGATGGGAGCAGATTTTCTTGAACAGTTTCTCATCTTGGAAAATGATATAATCGCTGATGCCAGTCATCATCGATGCGGCCGATGTATGACATTTCCATGTGCTAATTGAGAAGAACTGCGTGAATGTTTCACGGTTTGTCACTTTAATTAAAACATCACGTTATGAACAACACCCTGGAGTGGATTGGCAGTCAATCTGGATTGGCTGTCATTGAGTTTGGCATGATCACTAGTCAGTCTGGACTGGGGCTGCGTCAATTTGAGTTGGTATTTGAAAAAAATTACAAATATCGGGGACGATCTTCGGTGAGGCTGATAATCGGTTTATCACGAAACGAATTTTCTTTAATCGTCAAGATGGATTGTTGAAGGCAATGCCTCCTTAACAAGTTAATTCATACAAAGTATATAGAATGCCAATAAACTCAATGCATCAAACTTTGTCATACCATATTGAAACAAATCGTAATGGCATTAAATCAAACTGAATCGAATCGTTCCACTTTAAAAGAAACTGAATTGTATCAGAAAAAAAAATATCACAATCACAAAAAATTTGGCGACCCTAACAACGCAGTGGGGGACTTGAAATCGTACTTGAAACCATCAACTTTCATTTCCAGTTCATGATGATCTTAGGGAAACTTGTTAAAAAATGTAACGCTTATTCTCTTTTCATTTTCCTAATCACACAAACTAACAAATAGACTGTGATGAAACCACAACCTCCGAACCTCATCTGCGGGAGATGCCAGATGGGGACAAAAGAGTGTGACAGCGTCCCGACGCGACATTGCGCAATCAAAGAACACTACAATGTCAGAGTTTCCTTTTGATATTCTCAGCCTGTCTTCAAGCCTTCCGTCAGCTCCAAAAACACAAAGTGATTAGAAATAAATCTTGTTCTTTTTTTTCAAAGGCGCTACAGAGTCTATGTCACAGTGAAAACTGAAGCGGCAAATTCAAATTAAAAACCTGACTGAATATAAAAAGACAGAAATGAATCTGGATCGTTCAAGTGTAAATTTGGAATAGTCCCGAGTCCATTCTGAATTGGTCACCGGACATTCAAAGCGGGAATCAAGTGTTAAACGTTTCATCTTGTACCGCTCCATTTTGATCCACCAATGAATTCCAGATATGAGCGTCGGAATGTTTTTGGTATTCCGCGAACGTTGGGTTAGAAGGGACACGGCAGGCGGGCGCATTTATCTCAGCGTTGGTCCTCTCCTATTCCGCCAAAGTCAGCGAGGATCCCGAGTTCCATTTTAAGGAAACATCACAGCCACTCTGGTCAGAAAGTGTCATGTCCTCCAATCCTTCATCTTCTACTTTGCCAACTTTCATCCTGGCACACCTTCAACTCTGAAAAACTTCACAGCACCCAAAGAATCAACAATCGCTGCATTGATTTTCCTCCGGCTACCCGATGGCAACACTTTCTATAGTGGAATATTCCATTGAGGATTCCTGTTAGGTTAGGACGCAAAAAATGCATCAAATCATAACAGGCCTTGATAAATCTCATATGTTTTGCTGCTCTAACAGCCTGGATGATTCACATTCTCTGCTCCTCACTAATGACCAAAGCAATCAGTGTGGGAATCTGTGGCGGTTTACAGTCAACTCGATAGTGACAGCTGAGCTCCCACACATTCGCTCTCGCATACTCCCAGGAGAGGTAAATTACTACAGTCTGCATTTTTCTTGACAACTAATTAACGCATATCTTGGTTGCTTGCAACCAAACGAAGGAGTTTATCAGCGTTACAGCGAGAGCTATGTACAGTATAGTATATCGCCAATCAATCCAGAAGGGTCACTAATCTGGGGGAGTGGTTGCCAATGAGTCTGGATTGCTTGGCTGTCGATATGGAATCGCCACCAGTCTGGATCGGTTGCCAGTCAATCCTGGAATCTTTCAATGGGACTGGAATGGATTCAGAAATGGTCGACAGTCAGTGGATAGGTCACAAGTTTATTTGGATACGAGAAAAAAAAATAGCCGAGTGATAACATAAATCACTGAGAACATAACTCGGTAAATCAGGTTGTAGAGGTTCAAGGCATCACTTGATGCCCAGGAGACATGAGCATTCCATTGAGTCGTTGACTTCCAGGGTCATCTTGTACAAGGAGGGTGGGGGGGGCTCGCATGAATATTTATAAAGCCCTCATAACACTTCTTGACACTCGTCGGAACATTCCATAATGCGCTTGTTATGTTTGCTTCAAGCTAGGCAGGCCTTCCTTTCATCCGATGGTGGATGGCGAGACTATAAATCATGCTGCGGTCCTGTCAAAATAGTTCTGCCGGAAGGAAACAATCAGCTTCGTCCAACGAGTTCAGATATGAACTCACCCAACCCCTGTAGGTTTTCGATCCCAAGACCCGGACCTGACCTTGTATTTCCTACCTGATCTAAACACAACAGCAATGCTCGGAGGCCATTCTGACTCAGCAGCAGTAAACTCACTAGCCCAAATCTTATCGCACCTTTTAGCCCCTTTCACTCTTTCCAACATATTCAGCGGGATTACATGGTGCCCCCAAGCCATGTGCTCACTCTTTGCAGTCCATCGCTCTGAAATATATATATTGTATTTCTTTCTTCAATTTTTATTTGCTTTCAAGTGCAAATAGAGTGTTCGCTCGGTATATCGTGGTTCACCTACCAAAGGTGGCAAAGTGTTTGATATAAAGACACTTCGACCAAAAAACAAACTGTAGCACATACTACCCGGCGAAAACGTGGGTCAGGTAGTCACAAAATATGGAGTTGTTTTTCTAAATTTCTCAACAAACTATGTCCTTTTGTTTGAAGGATCTAAAAACAACAAAAACAAATCTAAAGTCTAATTCAATAATAGAGTCGGTTGCATGCACAGATAAGCAGAAATATCCTCCCGGAGGAACCTTCTTCTTACATTTATTATCGCCTTCAGAAGGCATGAATATAAAACTAGTAGATTACATCAGGGTTTTTGTTTTTTTTTGTTTTTTTTTGCTGAGCTGTGCGGAGGCAGGTGGAAGAAAGTTTCCTTAAATTTCCTTTTTCTCACATTAGAGACGGCAGAGGACATCAGTCATCCTGTCGGGGCTGTTTGACAGCACCGTTCCGTCACTTTAATGAAACTCGCAAAGTCCAAAGTCGGGGAAAAGAGACCTTTTTCTTTGGGATGCTGGGGAAATGGACTTGCTGCCCTTGATTGTCTACAAAGTTTGCACAGAGCAGAGCAGGCGTCAATCAAAAACAAGGGGGACTGATCTATACTCTCTAAAAACTGATTCTTGAGATCAGCGAGCATCCAGTTACACTTGAACCGGAAAATCTAAGCAACAGCGTTGTGTTTTATTTCTAATCCTAGAATTGAGTGGCATCGCTTTAATTGAAGCTCCCTCTTGTCAAGGTTAACATCTTCAAATGCTTTTGCTTTTTTTCTGCATGGAGGGATTTGAGAGATACCAAGGTAATACTTGATTGGATGCTAATTCAGCTAATGAAAAGGTGTCTCAGTTTTTAGGGATGGAACTTTTGATTTAAGATCGTCAGGCTGGGAAAATGTCACTGAAAAGAAAAGCAGAAAAATCACAACTTTTATAGCATAGATTGCATTTTGAGTTCTCCCAGCAGATGCTAAATCCGTTTGGCGACTAGGAAAAGCTTCCCTGTACCTGAGATTCAATCCATTTTAGCCACTAAAATGCATCCTGGGAGCAGCAGCGAATGAGTTAGAGATTGCCGGCTCTTGCTTTCTCGGGCAACGCCATTAAAGAAGATCCACAGAGACAAGCAGAGGGGTCTTGCCTTTCCGTTTTTCGCACGACAATTCTTTGAGTGTTTTCACTTTGTCCTGCTTTCTGTTGCCTTTTGTCCTTGTTGCACTTGTTCGCATTTCCTTGGGATTCCCCTGACATTCCCACCTCAGCTTCCATTTCTTTCGCACTTGTTCAATCTTCAGTTGGTCAGTTTCTTCTGTAGGCCTAATAGTCTAAAATACAAAACACCTATCAGAGGTGAAAATGGAAGAAAGTGCTGGTGAAATGTTGCAGCTCAGTGGCCTAGTAGTAGAGTGTCCGCCCTGAGACTGGAAGGTTGTAGGTTCAAACCCCGGCCTGGTCATACCAAAGACTATAAAAATGGGACCTGTTGCCTCCCTGCTTGGCACTCAGCATTAAGGGTTGGAATTGGGGGGTTAGATCACCAAATGATTCCCGAGCGCGGCACCGCTGCTGCTCACTGCTCCCCTCTCCCCCAGGGGATGGATCAAAATCACATGGGGATGGGTTAAATGCAGAGGACAAATTTCACCACACCCAGATTGTGTGTGACGATGATCATTGGGACTTTAACTTTCTACTCTTGTGTAAGGAGTTTCACAAGCTGGAGATCTATCTCCTTAAGGATCTATCTCCTTAAGGATAAGTTGAGGTCATCCGTGACAACGTTTGGACAATTATATCTTTCCTCCCTTCAGCCAGATAAGAACTGACCTCAATTCAATTATATGAACCAAAACACGACCAATTCCAACATTCTATCCCATTTAGAGTCTAGAAAGACTGTCGCCTGTCCCAGCTGGCTTTGGACCCCTCCACTATTCCACCACCAATCACTCATTAAGGGTCTGAGAATGGTCAATAAGGCATCCCAGCTAAATTTTAAATTTTCACCATGGTATAATCACAACCTATCGGTGTTCAGATATGAAAAATTATACCCTGTTAACTAAGTGAACCACTACACTACCTATTCCATTATCCTTCATCAATCTTCATTCCAGTTAAGTATCTCGGAGAGGATCTGGAGTTCCAATTGGCAGCCTCCTTTGATCCCTATACCCAGAGATGACAGCCAGTTGGGGATTGGGACAGGGATCTCATTCAAAGTCAACTATGTGAACAACTACACGTTGAATATCTAGTATATATTCACTGGTAATCCATGTGTATATTTATAAAGAATGAAAATGCTAATTCCAAAATATAATGTGATTGCATCAGACGTTTTGAATGACTCAAGCTTGCAAGATCTCCACTGTCGCCTTCTTCTTCTCACACTTGGAAAATTGTTGATTTTAATATTGGAGGCATCCGTCATCCTTTCATGCCGGCGTTGTATTCCTGCAAAATACTGATAAGCCCAGTGAAAAAAAAAATTATCATCTCCATCAATGCGCCGATTGTGATTAGGTCTACAGGACGACGCAGTACAGTTCCGAGGGAGAAAGAATGAAGCATTACGGAAAATGGATGGCAGAGTGTTATCCATCTTCGGGAAAATGAATAAATTGCTCGAGATTTATGGCTTGGCTCTGTTTGTACGAACTCCAGAATGTTCCCAAGGGTCATGCATGTGAATGTGGGTGATACATTACATAGTAAAGATATCACTTCACTGGACTCACTATTAGGTACACTTGCAGTTCTGACTTAATCGTCAGAATCTTTTTGTGCCTCATGTAGCCAAATAATACAAAATTGCATAAAGCATCTTTTCTCTCTTATAATCAACATTTAAAGGATCATCTATGCTTAAACTCACCGGCACAAAACTCTTCCGTTAATGTTTGGCTAGCCGAGGCGTGCCGGGGCCTCCCATGTTTATCAGCCGCCATCATGGGTCGATAGGGAACATGACGGGCCACGCGCTGGCAGATACGGCGCGTCTCACTGACCGCGTATTGATTGCGGCTAAAAATCCCACCCTAATCTAGACCTGATCGATGGAGCGTTTTTAGCCCCAAGGCCTCATGACGTGCTGTTGTTTTTAACAGATGGCATTTGAAACTCTTAAGTTTGGAGCTCAAACATCTGTCCCCTGCTTTCCTCTTTTAAAGAACAATTTTGTCACCCGTCTGTCTATCTTACCTGCTTCCAATTAAAGCGAGTGAGTCAATTCTTTTTTTCCCAATATCCTGAGAGACCCAGAAATCATCATCAAACCTTTAGCTGTTTTCGTTCTCACAAGCTCCGCCCCCAGTCATCATGCTAATAAAAGTTATGTCTTCTTTACAGCAGCATAACAATGCTAGATTGGGGTTATGTCTTCACATATAACTTCATAACGGGAAGTTCATCGTTCGCACAAATAAAGCTTAACCTGCAGATTACAATGCCTTTTTGATAGCATTAAAATGTCGCAGTTAGCATGAATGTGCTCATAAAGCAGAAATTTGATTCAAGGTGGATGTTTAGTTCCAGAGCGAGCGAGTTAACTTTTGCGACAGTTTCTCGATGGATTTCTTTGTCCAATGTTCCCTTTTGTGTTCTTGTCGCGCCCTTGGTGAAAATCCTTCAGACGCTTTAAGAAAGTTTGTTTAGTGCAACTTAAAAACTTGCACAAGCACATAGATGGGAAAAAAAAATCTCAATTTTTACCCTGCAGAGTTGTCCTTGGCAAGATGAGAAAGGCTCTATCCTTAACCTCAACCAAGGACAGCAGAACTCTGCAGTCCAATGACGAATAATCACCACATCGAAAGAGAAAGTCTACAAAATCGATCAAGGTTTCAGTGCTAGCTTGGGCACATAGTCGGTCGTCCAAATGTACTTTTCACATAATTCATGCATTCACGCTATCTCCAGAATTTCATGGAATTAATTGACAGAAGCAATCCAGCTTAGACTTCATGAAAGCAAAACAACCTCAAAGCTCTGCGCCCCCATACTGACTTTTCAAAGACATGCCGTGACACGAGTTTGCATATTAAATATATGCGGAAACGGCATTCTTGGCATGTTTAGGCGGACGGCAGGAAGAAAGACGGCACGTTGCGGCTTATCCATAAAGGCAAATGTGACGTTTTAGTGGCGGTCGTTTTTAAAGAACCTCGCGTACGCATGTACGGCGCCACCGCCTCCATCCTTGGCTCTGATTAGCAAACACCTCGAACCATTGTCCCTTTAGCGTCGTAAACGCCGCCAGATAAATGTCTCGCACCCGCAACACATTTCATCCCTTTAATGCTCTTCGCCGTACCCTTGGGTGTACACATACGTTTGCTTTTTATGGCCGGTGAGAGGTGACAGGAAGGGCTTAAACTCGTCCCCCTGTTACTGAAAGGGAGGGGGGGTCACCCCAGCCACTTTAGATAGCTTGCTCAGGGGTCATAAAAGAGGAAAGATGCCGGAGTGGCTCAGCGGCTTGTAAAATAACATTGGTCTATAATGGCGGGAAAATAACACGCTTCTTGCTAATAGCTTTGTGTGCTTTTCTAGCATAAAAGCAGACACAAGCTTGCTTGTAAATATGATGAGTCATCAAAGTCATTTTTTTTTTCGTAATTGAGCATGGTTGTGGTTCAAATGTGGTACAAAATCTCAAGGACACGAGGTCTAGCCTAAGAGCCACCAAAAAAGTGAAAGAAACGCTTTTCAACACAGGAAGCCCGCTATTTCGGTATCAAGCGACAGTTTTGTGACGGTTGTTGATGGTTTGTTGTTCTTCATCATCTTGGCAAGTATCATGTTCCATTTCCTGGGCGCATTGCACCTTCAAGCTGCCAAAAACGAGATGTGGCCATCACTTGCGGAGAAATGTCAGCAAAATTCGATGACCTCTCCATGGACACAGCCAACAGACACGCGTGATCTATGGAAAGCTACAGGACTGTTGCCACGGTAACCACATCACCAAGAAATTGCGATATGGATGGGTCCCTATTTGAGTCCCGGAGAATGGATTAAATGATCTACTTGCTGCTCTTCCACAAACAATATTGGCAACAACCACTGTCCTAAAAGCTTCTTTGCCATCGAGCAAGTTGGGAAAAAAATGCTACCACACTTGAAGCTGGGTGTCAGCATTAAAACACATGCAGTGAATACAAAAGAGAGCCATTGGTATTTACGACCTGTGACAGCACGCTGCTTTTTACCGCCCTGGTGATTCCACCTTCGGGATGGAGAGGGCCCACATGACATGTCAGTCATCCAACCACCATATTGATCACCCCCCCTGAGGTAAACGTGCACGGCCTTCTCCCTCGCTGTCCAACCACACGCACAGGACCAAATCTGAAGCCTTTTCAATGCCATCCCGTGACACGGGTGCCGTCTACCGTACCAAAACACAGCCCACCCACCAGGCTGATCCTATTACGAACTGCATGGGTTCTTGACCCCTGCCAGCCCCGACACAGCATTATTTCCGCTTTCATCAGTCAGAGCAGCAACGCAAGGACGACAAGCTCCTTCAAGACTCACCAGAACAAAAAGCACGCACGCAATCCATTCCGGCGCTGCGTGAGGCGGCGAGAAAAAAAACTTGTGAGCGTCAGATGTTCATTAGGAACCTCAGTGGTGCAACAAATCAGGTCAGCGGGCTGCTTTTTCTGCTCGTTATGGCCATCCCAAACACAGAGAGCTCATTCATCATGGGGCCACCCCGGTGGGTAGACACACTGTGATGTTAATGTGATCCCAAAACCCTCACCAAAAAACACACCGGTAAACAAGAAGGTGGCCAGACAAGGTCAAGTTGATGTCTTTGTTTTGTTGTGAAATCCATTGCAGAAGATTTTCTATACGTGTACAAATCGGTACAGGAAACAGATGGATGCAACATTTGGGGGTAAATTAAACGATTTTCTAAATCAAATATTCCAAAGAACACAGTGATGCAAAAGAACGATTTGGCTCGTGAAATACATTGGCCTCATCTCCGTGGGTGAGGACAGCCAACTTTTCCTTGGATGTGCAAATTCCAAAAGGTGAAGCTCACTTTTTGGCAAGTATAATAAATCTCCATTGTTCTCGGGAGAGGTCGAGGTAGGACTTATCAAGACCAAAACAATAATGCCGTTGCGGCTCCTGGCGTGATATTGACATGTATTATTAAAAGGGACAGGAATTCTTACAGACTGACTAGATTGGTAATTAAAGAAGGAAAAGCCCTTCAGGAGAAGATTAGCGGCAAATTTCTTCAGGTGACGGAGCGTTCCCTTAACATGGAGTATAAAGAGAGGACGAGCCGCTAATGAGTCTGGCGGCCAAATGATTCCCAATTTGTTCTGGTTGGAAAGTTTATTCACCTGTGGTGGTTGTGCACTCACATCCCGGGTCAAAATCATTTTCAACAGTAAAAGGGTTAGAGAAACATTTTGGCCAAGTAAGACAAAGGCAATTACAGTGGCCGCTAATTACTGAAGGATTGGCGAAGGGGGGGGCTCAGTGGCTGTGCATGGGGAAACACGGACACACCCGGGAAATTTATTCGGCACCTTCCTCAGCAGCTGTTTTTTGCCGAAAACACTGAGCTCGGTTTAATAAGGCAAACTTTCCAGGTGACAAAATGGAGGGGCGTCGGAGATAAGCGATAATTGGCGGACACGCTTGCGCGCCTCCTTGTTTGCGAGGCGGTGGAACCGGAATTAGTTTTGGGAGTCAAAGCTTTGTTGAGGAAGTGAAAACATGTCGCAAGGCGCTCGAGCATCCGAAATCCTTTTGGGGCTAAGAATTGCAGGTTAGCTCCTGATACCATTGCGAAATTTTTGCTAACAATAATGTCTCGATAAAACGGCCATGGTAGTTCTTACTATAAAGTGGTGCCTTCAGATACTAGTTTATTTCATTCCGTGACCACACTCGTAACACAAAACAATCGCATTTCAAATCATCTTCCCCCAATGAAATGAATCAAATACAATTAAACCGTTCCAGCACCCCCCGCAAAAAAAGGAAATACCGCTCATGTAACACTGTGCTTAAATATTAATAACATAGAATAGAATGTAAATAATTGTCCAGCATGTGCAGCATTATTTAATGCTTCAAGTCAATTTATTGTGCTGCTCCTCCCAGTTTTCCCACCTTGGCCACCAGGAGGTAGTATAATATAATCACACCCATGGAAGAGTCACCACCGCAGCTGCAGAAGCACTAGTTGTTTTGCTCCACCATTTGTGTTCAAACATCCCTTAAGGGTAATAACACTGTGACTATCAATGCTAATCATTAGCCTGTCAATTGCATTTTTCATTATGTGTTAGCATAAAGCTAACTGCGGCATTCTTACGGCAAACCTGTTTGGTTATTTTGAATACACAACCTGCAGGTGTGTTTATTTTGTCTCGTTTGACATTAAGACTCTTTTTCTATCCCTTGTAGTTTGGAATCGCTGCCTTGAACACCATGTAATCATCCTGCCTGTTGATGCCAATGACTCCCAGTGCAAAACATGTTAAACTCACACTCCTACCCACACGGATTAGCAAACACACACACAGACTCAGTCGGGCAAAAAAAAGCCCTCCAGTCAGACAAAGTGGTGTCGCATATCGACTCGGGTAAAAGAAAGGACGCCGGCGGGCCGCTTTGGCTTATTAACAGGCAGCGCGGCGTTCATCAAGGAGGCGTCAGATTGCGTAACACCCCTTTTCAGGTTGGTTTCCACGTGAAAGTCGTCGCAGGCCGAAGGACAAAAAAAGGGGACTGTCGTCAGTGATCGATTGCAGGATGCATTAATCCACTGAAGAGCAACAGCAATGTGAAAATGACAAAACATTTACTTCGTGGTTCAGCAAAATGTTGGAATACGACCTTAAAAAATGGCTTGCACTAACTACTCAATCATTTGGTTGTCGTCGTGTCTAGAGCCGAGTCCAGACATTCATTGTGTTGTTTTAGCCTCGATGCCATTTCAAGAACCTGCTAAATGTAACGAGAGGGGGTTAAGCGAGTTTTTAATTCTTTGTCACCTCGGGCAAAACAATTATGTTGATGAATATTGAACAGCTGACCTGCCTCTATCTTCTTTTCATAGAGAAATTATGCATGCACACCTCTAAATTAAATACACAATGTTTTTTTTTTCACTGTAGTAAAGGAACTTGCTAAATTTCTCCATTTTAACACAGTGAATTAAGGACGCCTGAAGTAAGTTCACGTATATGCAGCATCAATTAAAAAAAAAAAAAAAAAAACTTTGGCAGTCTTAGGATGCTAAAAAGTCCACTAGCAGTTTTTCATTGGTCGCTGGCTAAAACATTTGCTGAACAAGTGATTATAAATATGAGCGAGGCCATGAATCTAAATAGTTAAACTTGCTGCTTTGTGTTTTCTACACACGTCAGCATTTCTGCCGGGGCAGAGATCTTCTTCACTCAGACTCGGTGAAAAGTTTGGAGCGTGAATCTGGACGTCTCCAAAGAGATCCAGTGGTGTTCGCTTGGTTCAGTGCATGAGAGGAGGCGAGCGTTGTGACAGGACGACTCACGGCCGCTTCAATTCCCCGAGCATCTGACACTTCCTGGTCACGCTTGAGCAACTGATAAGTAAAATCTATTTTTGTTATTACCAGTGAGAAAATTAAATTAGCACATTGAGAACACACAAAGGATTTGCGTTGGACCTCGGCGCTTCAGTGCGAGCATCAGTAGCAACAGTGCACGCCATTAAAGTGCCAAAATATACGAGGAGCGCCTCAAGGCCTGAAGCACTTGACCGAGACGACCCCCGCCGCACATCATCGTGATGGAAATCTGTATGGCGGACGCAAAGCGGATTGCCACCCCGCGGGATGCTTTATTCCCTCCATTAAATCTGGATAATCCCACATTCTCGGCTCACGGCTATCGCCTCACCTCCTTTGCTGCCCCTCCGAGATCTATTAAGCCCATCCCCCGCTTGACGTATGAATCAATTCATAATCTACCCACCTTCTGTCGAAAAGCACTTCTTCTTGATCTGCCAAACTATATAGCGCCAACTACTGCAGAGGAGGAATTACCCGATGTCAGAGGTTTATTTTTTGCCTTAAGTATCACCGGTTGGTATCGTCATCCTTCACAAGTACCCGATACCGTTATTGGACAACACCAGCTTGTTGATTTACGGCGTCAGGCAGTTACGATTCTTGTCCGTTTACCTTAAAGCTCTGTGTGTGAACATTTGTGAAATACTCTTTGTCATAATGGGATGGGATGTGATGGCAGCAGAGCATCACCAGAGACACACGGGAGTCATTCACCCCGCGGCGACCTTCTTAGTGAGGATGAAAAGGGAGGTCAAGGGGGGACAAGTGTAATAAAGCGGAAGGGCGGCTTAAGAGACAATAAAAGTGTGGCTTGATGAAAATGTCACAAGTGGGCGAGAGAGTGGGGGGGGGGGCACACGTGAAATGGCGAGCTGGGAGGATTTAAGGAAATATGGAGAGAGAGTTGTGAATAAGGGCAGTGTGACATCCTCATACACACAAACACGCGTGCACCAGATGGGCCCATGCGGATTAAAAGCAGGGCGATTGCTCCTCGGCGAGCAGCATGTGAATCAAGCCAGCACAAGCTTTTGTTTTGACCGCCACCATCGCAAAACTATGCCGAAATGTTGCTACAGTGCCGACACATGAACATTGTGTCACATGATTACGAGCTGACACACCCGACAGGCGGCTATATTCGACTGCTTTACGCAACAGTTATTTAAAAACACAAACCTGCCACAACACAGACTTACGGGCGTATCCTCTGTGAAAAATGCCTCATATTAATTCGTCTTAACACGTCGCTTCCGGTAGTTGTGAAACTCTTCATTGTATGTGTATGGAGGACTGTATTATACTGTCCCCCAGTGGCAAAGTCACACACAACAGAAAGAGCCCCAATAAATTAACTTTGCTGCACAAACCAACTAATTGTTAATGTTTAATTTAATAATGCTGTGACTAGTATAGAGTGCTAGTGTAAACTCGAAACATTGATCTGTCATGTGATCACAAACACGCAAGTCTTTAACAATGACTCAGAGCACAGCATTCAAAAAACAAAATGAGCATGCTGCTCCACCACACTTAAAGATGAAAAATGAATTTACCTGGTGAAGCGTCACAGAGGTAGTCATGGCGGCAGCAGCAAATGGAAGAGAAAGAAGAAGACAAAACGCGAGTTAGCATGTTTATTATTATTTCTATTATGCAAGGTAGCAGTTATGAGTAATAAATGGCAAGTGATCTCATAATTTTCAAATACACGGTATGGAGTGCAATGTTTTTTTACTGTATGGATTATTTCAAGAAACACAAAATGTGAACATCTTCCTAACCAAAATGCAACCAACGTTCAGCTTCATAAAACCTCAAATTGATAAACATTGATAACAAACCACTTGGGCACACTCCACAAATGAATCACTTTTTTTCATCAATGGATTTTCTTCTGGCCGAAGGCTCATGGCGCATCCACTTGATTAACTTTTACTACTATCCCGATGATTCGCCACAATTACAACAAAAACAAAGAGTAATGACATAAAAAGCCATTTTTCTCCGACGGGCACGCTCGCGCTGACCTTTCGGCGGCTATTTTGGTCCGTCCGGTAAAACGCACACAGGCGGGGCATTCTCTTGCTTTTGCTGGCCGCACGTAGTGGACCGTATGAAAGCTGTTTGGAATTTACAGTCCAGAGGGGCGCCGAGTAAACAGAGCCAGTTTGTAAAGTCAACACGGACGAACGAGCGCAAGACAGATGACGGGAAAACAGTCTCAGTGCATTCGTGTCCTCAAAAGGCGGCCGTGTTGACGCACATGAGTAATAAGACAAACATGAGTTGAGAAATAACTTCTGCTACATAAACAACACGTTTTTTTTATTATTATTTCTAGTCATCAAATGCCATTGTGAAAAGTGTCAGTTATAATAACTGGGAGTGAATTATTGCATCACATTGAGAAACAGGGGCTAAGAAGTTTTATGTGAAGATGATTGATGAGATGTGAACGCACGTGCATCTTCCCTCTTCAGCTTCATCTAGCTTGTCTGAACTTTTAGGTGACCACAATAAAAAAAAAAAAAAAGGCACACTTTAATAAAACTCTGGCACGTGATCAGATCCCCAAAAGTGTCTGGATCTTTGGTAACCACATTTCCAACATATGTGGGGAGAAAAAAAATGCGAGTCATCTCTCTGGAATGCACAGAACAAAAGAAGGCAGGAAAGCGAAAAGAAGTGCCGTCAAGGCCGCTTTAGCTCCGCACAAACATGCAGAGACATCACGTTACGCATCGGCTTTTGATAACACCCTCTTAACACAAATGAGCGACTGTGCTGTTGCTTCCGAACACATTTCTGACTGTGGGGCACTTTCAAATCAAAACAGCACTGAATGGGAACAGCAGAGAGAATGTATGCAATAAATCCAAAACGGTGCTAATTCTCAAGACGCTAAGTCAAGTCGCGGGGGAGGCGAGTGGGAGTTGGCGTACAATAAATGAGCTCCCTTTTGGAATTGCCCTAATCTCATTTGCAACGTGCACGCCAACACGCCGGGCTTTTAAACGGAGAAAGATAAGCCTCGACAGTGCAAACAATGATGAAACATGCATCCGCTCATCGCTCATGTCGAACTACCTCCTGGTGACCCCTGATGTTTTTACCCCGGGGGGAGCAAAAAAAAAAAAAAAAAAAAAAACTGCTCGGTAAATAGACAAAGTGAACTTCTAAATCATTTTATTAACCATATCCTCCTCAGTGTACGAAACAACAAGGAAAACCTTCGTTGTTTATTATTAGGACAAACATTGAGAAAATAGATTAACATGCAAACAATGTATGACTCTGTATTCACTTGAAAATACACACTGGAAAGGAATTAAATCCAACTATTGGACCAAAAAGACAAATATCATTGAAAAACACCAATTCAAACAAGTACTTCCTTCCAGTGATCCACTTAAAAGGAAATATTTTCACACCTATTACACCTTGAACTGTGTATTGATCATTTAACACCTACCTTTCCCATAATAAATAGGTACTATAAACACACACACGCACACACACATACAGAGGTAGGCTGACTAAGCTTATTAACGAGTCCAATAAGCTGATGAAGGCTGTCTAAATCATGAGTTACCGAGCACCTTTGCAGAATGGCGCTTTAATTGATCCAATAAGACCATTAAGAGTTGATGCGAGCCGCACAAAAACAAAAAGCAAATGCCCGGCCTGCGCCTCCTCGGTCAGCCTCCATCAATAACGTAAAAGGGGGACACGTTGCTATTTAGACAAATGAGTCGATTAAAGGCTGTTACAAAGCGCACACGGAGGGAGTTTTTGGCAAGCTAAAAAGTGAAGCCGACTCTCAAAAGTTATGAGAGTTACGTTATGGGCGGTGTTGATAAAATCTCTGTCATGCTCAAGCACAGCCCATTTTTTATGTAAACTGAGGTGTCCAAAGTTTGCCTTCACTAAAGTATTGACTGGATGAGCACCCTTATTTTTAGAATCTCTTGGGCCATGCAACGACGTGTCAGTTGGGATCTCCGATTTGACACCAGTGCTATAGAAGAACACTCGGGAGCATAAAAAATAAATCGGATTCTTGTTGAAACAGACAGAAAGCCCTCGGAAAAAGACAGGTTTGGACAGGGCTGTGATCCCAGGAACTTGTCCAAAAAACAACATCAAAATAAGCAAATGTTCCGCCTGCACCAGTTAGCATCACCCAAACTGCTCCGGGGCGTCATTAAAGTTTGATTCCATCCAATTCCAATTTTTGAGAGCGGGAAACGTTATATTTACCCAGCTGCTCTTCATCCTCGGGTGACGCATTAAACGTGAATGTGGGATTTTGAAGGGGCGGACAACCCACGTCCAAAGCTCGACATCCCATCAGCCCGGCGGCCATAAAACATCCAGGGGAGCGGACACCAAATGAGAGTTATGGAGCTTCGCTGCCATCCATCTGCCTCGACTAACTTCGTCCGAACGCGGGAAACCAACCGTGTCGGCTCCCGTGCACACGGAGCAAGAGGCCGTAAAGTCAATACCGTATCCATCAATGAAATAGACTGCCTGAGTCCGAGGGCTCTTTATGGCGGAGGGAGTCGCACAACGTGAGGGTGCGAATGTGTCTTGGGTCAGCTCCGCCTCGCTAAGGAGGACTTGAGTTGAGACCGACACTTGATAGCGATAGTCGTGTGCCGGGGAGGCCGGTGGAAGGTGCTGCTAGCTTAACCGTTTTACGGTTCATCACGTGGGTTTGGGTTAAAGATGAGCCAGGTCAAGTCCAATTGTTAAGAGATGAACCAGGAAATGTATGAATCAGTCGATTAATTTTAGATACTCCCTAACATTTAGCTAGACAACAATTCTCCTGGAAATAACTCCCACAAGGAATAATTAACAAATAAAAATCAGGCATATCTTTGGGGTGCCCTTGACGCTTCTGTTAAGTGTCAATAGCCCCAAAACATCAACAAGCCTTCTCCATGTTAGAACCGATGCTACTGTTTTAATTCAAGAGGACCAGTGATACCCACAAACGAGGAAAATAAGTTCCTGTGTCCTCACTACAAGATTTATGGGGTCCTTGGCCCGTACGTAATCCTGCTACGGTCATGAAAGCAACCCTTCCCGAGGCTTTTACACGGCATTGTATATTGCCAGCGACTATGAAGCATAACCTGCTGGCAAGTTAATCCAAGCTAAAAGCGTAGCAGAGGTTACTGTTGGGAATAAACACGGCATGCCGGCAAATTGTTGTTGCACCGATGGAAATTTCGGGATCAGCGCACGGGATAATTAAAAACGAGTTTAGTTGCGCTTGCTGAAGACGCCGCATCTATTTATGGCAGACCTCTGCTGCTTCGGGTTGTTGTGGGTATGGCTCTAGCCTGAGGGAAGATTTAGGACATGCCGGAGGGCCCGACGTCTGCTTCGAGGTCCCTCTGGTGGAGCCCGAGCATCAGACAAGTTTCGACTTTCTTTGTTATTAAATGGCGCTTTCTCATCTCTCCCTTGATGCAGATCAAGATAAGCGCTAGCAAAAAGACGATACAACGAATCGACCCTTTCAGTTGTAGTCGTGGCGATAGTGAACAATCTTTCGGCCGAGGTGAAATTGAAGCACTGGTGTCCTTGCATGATCTGACATCTACTTTGAAAGACAGTGGAAGCAGTCTCTACGGAATGTTGATGTTTTAGCTCGGCTGTTTGAACAATTGATGGAGGTTCATGCCCTTCTCAGCAACATCGCAAAAAATGAAATATGATTGACTTTTACGAGGAACGTTTCGGTCTCAATTTGTGCTTCTGAAACCATTTCATGCTCAACAAATCCTACCCAAGGCTAGCTGTTTCCGGCTTGTCAAGCTAAGGTAGGCTAACTGCACAGTATCTTTGCAAAGCATTGGAACCACTCTATGATAATAACAATGGTTCTCACAAAAGGGATGAACTCTGCTTGTTGAGGATGAACTCCAACGCAGCTTGAGATCCTTGAGGGGTTTTGAGGACAGAATGAAGTGGTTCACACACACGCACATGCGCACACACACGCACGCACACATACACACACACACACACACACAAATTCTCTACTAATTCAAATAGGATCCCTTGAATTCGCTTCTAAAAAGCTGATTCATTCATTCACTAATAATAATAATAATAATAATAATAATAATAGTGTGTTGCGCCATGACCCAAGGGGCATCCTACATACTATGATCCTTTTGAGACATTACACAATTAGGTCAAGAAGGAAGCCAGATTGCCTCCTGGGGAATTGAATATCAATGCAAATATGTAAATCTTGCGCCTTCCTTCTTTCGGATGCTTTTGCACTATTAAATATTAACGCGCGATAGCGACGGCGGCTTCGGCTAAAACAAGAGCAATATTATAGAAAGAGTGTCGCATTAAGTCGGTGGCCTCAAGACGGTCACACATAGCCTCTGTCGAGTTAACCGCGTGTGGTCCATTAGGCGCAATTAGGCAGGATTATGAATCATTCCTGAGATAAAAACTGCCCAAAATGGGAGCATTTATTCCGCTGGTGACATGCATTCAACACTTGTTAGAAATAGTTTTTATTTGCAGTTCTTAACACCACTGAATCATATTTTGTAGAATTTCATGAAAGTGAGGAAGAAACGAGTTTTATGCAAAAGGCCTCGACAGCTAAATGCGAAAATGTTTTGCCGGTGTCTCGTAATATAGATGAAGCATTGCATCAGCATCGGATAATCATTCAAATAAAAAGGCAGCGATTGGCAGCCCAGGCCTGCTTCATCACAGCTTGCGGCTTGAAATTGTTCACGTCAGAGCGAGAGAGAAAGCTTAACGACAACAAAAGAGGCCAAAGATTAGCCAAATGTCAACGTCTGGAACTCCTCTGCCTCGTCCTCTATTTTCCTTAATACGCCACATCTTGAGGCATAAACTGAACTTTGAGGTTATTGGAACCATCTTTTCTACCCAACCCCTGGTTCCACTTTGCTCCAATATTTGATTAATTAAGCTTAGGAGAAAAAAAACAAGAAAGCAGAAAGGAAGCCAAGAAAAGGTGTTATTGTTAGCCACTGCCGGAGCTAGACTTTTATTCTTGAAGGGGGACATGGGGTGGCCAAGGCTATCTAAGGGGGGGTGGACAACCTTAATTTTTTTTTTTTTACAAATCCAAACAATTCAGAAACTACTGATAAACATTCAAAAACTGCATGAAAAAAATCATAAAATACACGAGTCAATTATCTGGCTCTGCAAAGTTACACATTACAACAAAAGTCGAAATAAAAAGATTCATCACGCCCCTCCGCCACACCACTCAAAATGTTTTATCTCTCTGTTGTAATGTCAAACAAATTCTAACAGTACACAGTCAAATGTTCTGCTCGTTATTCATATCGGGGTTTTTTTGTAAGCGTGAAGGGAGCAAAAAACCGTTGACTTAATTATATATCTATGGAATTAATCGGTTGATTAATCAGTTGTCGGAATTATACATGCTCCGCATTTTGCATGCAAATGAGCGCATCACACGGCAACCAATCGCTATCGCCTTGGCCATGTGTCGGCTAATTTCCTCAAGCGCCCGCCGCCACGGAGTCGGTCAAAAGTGCAGAGATCGATGGCATCTGCCGTTTGTCGGCCAAATGTGATAGCGCCGACGCTTGATGTGAGCAGTTCAGGCTGTCAATAAGCTAGCTCACCGTGACACTTTTCTTATCAGTCAACATGCTTGATTAGAGGCGACGTCATGAAAGGGAAGGCCTTCTGTCGTTTGTCATGCTTTATGTTGTAAGAGGGGCCTTACGGGAATCACAGCCATTAATTGTGGCGAGCGCTCAGCCTTGAGAGGGCAGGTAGTATGCGGAGAAGGTAGCACGAGCTGAACGCTATCGGTTTGTTTTATTTCTTGGCAATTTGTGTTAATTCAGCTTCCAACATCCACCCCAAGCCATTAATGCTACTTGAGGCCTGATACTTTAAACTTTCACCCCTTAACCGCTAAATCCAAACCTCTGTGTAAAGTGAAAATACAAATCTTCAAAATTTGACCAAATCACACAGATTTCAGTGAAGAACCCAGTAGCCAGGTGTAGAAAATGAAATTTTAAAAATCATAACAGAATCAAGCTACCCTCCTTTCTCAAAGGCGGTGGGTGCTCAACTGTCAATCAAACGCCAGTGCTACGACCCAGAATAAAACGATGCTACTCCGTCTAGAATTTTTTTTATGGATTGTCTACACACAACTACATGTTTCAGGCACTAAAATATATCTGGGTAAAGCCTCCGGAGGCTGCGATATATCCCACCGGGCTGTCACGGGAGTTTCCCATGCGTGACAATGAGGCGCTCGAAAGTGCCAGCCCGGAGCCTTGGTCCACATGTGAGATGTCAGGTGGGAACTTGTGTTAGTCATTTCCGCCCTCTCCTTGCTCTACCAGCAGACTCTGCGTGACGCGCATGCACTCGATGCCAACAATGAGGCGCTCTAAAGAACCACAACTTGAATATAACTGTGTGAATAATATCAATGAATAGAGATATATTTTTGGGGGGATGGCAAAAATGCAACAATTTGGTGTTTATGTGTCTCAAATGGGCAAATAATTGACCTTTGATAACAAAAGTGACCTTTCAAATATTACTTCAAACATCGGCTGTACAGTCAATGTCCTAAGATGGCCGACGGTTTAACTCTCCAACGGATAACTTCCATCAGTTCCTATGTAAAAGCGTCGAAATGTTCTTCACTTTCAGGCACTTCTGATGAGCACACACCGGAATCAAAGGCGTGACACAAAATGAAGAGCGAGCGAGTCGGCGCCGAGCACAGTGGGAATTTCAAGGGTGCCGACCCGTTTCTTTTAACCCGAGATTGAGCTACGTTGGCGTGCTCATGACAAGCAGTCTGTCTAAAAAAAAAAAGAAATAAGCCTCCTCCATGAAGTGTTTCACTCGACGAGCGCCCCCCCCCCCCTCCATTGAAAGCCCGTTTTAATGAATTGCCATGACGCTTGAATAAATGAGCTGCCGCCCGTGTTATTTTCCACGCTCATCAATATTCATGTCGCACAAACATCCACCATCCAACCCCTTAATTACGAAGCGTTCCATTTTAAAACACGCAAAAAGGAGCAACGTCGGCTTATCGGATTTCGGGCCTAACTGGTGATTTTGCACACATGCCGAGGAAAATTGTTTAAGACCCCACCGCCCCGGAGAGAAGCATCCACTTTTTGATTAGTGCACAAACAAGCAGCTTGGCAGCAGAAACATGATTTCACACAATTTCAAATGTATTCCATGTATATGCCAAGTGTCAATGTGAACTTGTGACATCAAGTTGAGTATTCGGATGATGTTTGTTTTGAAAAAAAGTTGTACCTTTCACGCAGAACTTGTATCACCTTAGAAGCCAGAAAATGTCAGATTGGAATTCACAGGGGGCTTAAGCCTGCTAGCGCCATCTGATTGGCTGACATGCAACCACAACAAGAAAAAAGCTCAAGCTAATTGTTGCTCGCTAGGGGGTCTCAGCAACAAAAGCAGCTATGATGTCATCCCCGTGGAATGATCACTCCAACCCTTCTTTCTACGTGTCGTGATATTTCCCAGGGCCCGTTGCTCTAATATGTGGCTTGCAGTGTCAGGCCCATGCTGAGGCGGCTCAGCTTTTTTTGTTTGCATATGTAAGCACCCCCCGCCCCCTTCATACCCCCTCTCAGCTTCTCTCGGATCAGACAGTAAAACAAAGAGCATCTTTGTCTGCTGTGCCCATTGGACGCTGACAGGCGCAGACGAGAAAACGGTGTCGGGTCGTAACGAGCGCATTTGCGTCGCTGGGCGACATCTCCGCCAGGACACAAAGCAGGCGACGGACCCGTCTCGTCATCTCGACCAGTCTGTGCCTGGTGTTTATCTTTCCTCTGGCAGAGACTGGACTGTTTTAACAGCTTGTCTTATCCTTCCGCCCATGTCTATCCAAATGTCGCGTTTTGGCCACAAATGAGAAGACAACGGACTTTATCAAAAGGGTTCAGACGGCTGATAAGATGTCAGACGGCTGGAGGCATATACAAGCAGAACAGGCGTCTGCCGTAAACACCAACGAGAGTCACAGCCCCTTTTACGCTAACCGGCTAATACTAATTAAATTTGAACTAAAACAAAAAAATTGAGGGAAATAAAAACATACAAACAAAACGGATTTAATCTAACTGAATTGAAAAAAACAAAAGTCAAAACGTAACCAAAAAAAACAGCCATAATTAATCTAACCTTGCTAATTACGCAACACCGTGCTAGCATTTTAGCGAGATTTGCAGGCAAATAATTTCAAGGTGAATTCAACAAGCCTTAAATGGCTTTGCGTTGAGAGAACGCAAGCATTTACCCTTCCAAAAATAAGAAAAGCATACCATCTTATCAAATCTGCATTTTCTGACATGTTTTAGAGCAAAGGTCAGCTCAGTAAAAAAAATCGTAAAGGACTCTTTAACCAAATCAATCGATTTTAGCGTATCTTGGCACAGACATTTTGGTACACTGCCGTGATTACCATTGTGGAAAACAAGCCGTTTTAGCGCACAGGCCAGAAATAATAGCAGAGTTCGTGTCGGAGCATCTGGCTGCACGCACACAACATCTGGTCATCCACCTCAGCTCATGAGCCAGCCGTCCACCATTCCATTTGAAAAAAAGGCCTGAGAGCATCCATTAGCCAATTTAGAGGCGGTACTCAACTTCCTTATCCCCGTCCTGACTGTCAGTCATACCGGCCGGGAAGCAAATGGAGCACTTTGCTGGCCGGGGTAATCATAACGAAAGATGACAACGGTGCTTTGGCGTGGGTGTGGCAGGCAAGCCGGCGTGAACTGCGCTGACAGCCTCAGTTACCAAATCATCCGGCGGGAGGTTGGAAAGGCTGACGGACGGGCGCTTCAACTCTTGCCAATGAACGTCCAAAGATGAGAGGACAGTTGACATAAAGATAAGTTTGACAGCAAGGGTCAGGACATTCCGTGAAGTCGGGATATTTACGGGAATATGTTCAATACTCGATAAGGTTGAGACCATTTCTTGGAAAGGGGGGGGGGGACTGTCCACCATTGTACAACGTTTAGTTTGTATCATTTTTGCGTCATCATGCATGGTGGAGGTAATCAAGCGTTCTCACTGCCCTTTAAGAACAAAAGCGAAGTTGGCAAAGCGGTCACATTTCAGGGAGTGATTAGGTAATCTATCGACCAACAATCAGCACACCGCCGCGTCCCCCCCCCCCCGGAGTAAATAACCTAAGTGTCAGCTTGACCACAGGGAAGAAAAATTGCCTCATTGATTTACGCTGCCACATTTCCATCTGCGCTGTGGAAAAATTTGCCCCCGGAACGACTTAAAAGTAGGAACCGGACGGTGATCAGATCAAATCAGGTTCCTTGTCTTTCAGTGTGTGCGTGTTGCTGAGTCATGGTCTTTCCTGTGCTGAAAGGGTGAAGCATGTCTTGCAGCGCTGACTCAAGAAAACGCGCCGCAATCAAACAAGCCCAAGCAGACGTGTCTTTTCATGCTTTCCTGCGCTCGCTATATGAGCAGTCTGTACTGCCCACAGAGAAAAAAAACGACATTTCCTTTAAACGACTCACCGGTAAAAAAGCTACACCAATTGTGTCCTACTTTCCCTCCATTTATTTTGCTTCGTATCGAAACTCACATTATTACAGTAGATGGTCAAAAATGTGAGTTGCTTCGATTGGCCGAGAATCAAATTGGCTGCGTCCACACCCACAACGGCGCAAAGGTGCATTTCAAACTGTTCATACGCAGTTAGACTGCACTTTGGGCTCAAAGTAGGGCTCAAGGCGATAAAAAAAATGTCTGACCCTCCTCCACTATATAAAAAAACTTGAGCACCTTTACTCGCATCAGTTGTTGGTTTGCTAGCTCAGGTCATGTAGAATTAAAAAGAAAAAAAATCTAATCTTGGCAGTTATGCCACAAACAATTCGAAAAGTTTTTGCAATCCTGCCAAGTAACAGAAGGCCCCCTGGCGAAGGTGATAACCTCCTGAACGGCACGCTATATTGTGTTGACGGAACTTTCTTATCACTTTACGAGACGGCTTAAAGTGGAGAGTGGACACAATCTATTGGACAAAGAGCAACTGGAACTCTATTAAACGTGCAAGGTTATCAAGGCTGATCTCTAGCACATTTTCAACTCGACACCCCCCCCCCTCAAAATAAGCATTGGGATTACGAGGTGGACAAAAAAGACGGACAGAATGCGGAAGAGAGAGCGATTGGCGTGATGAACGATTACAAAGTTAAGGAGCGGTGATTTACAGGTCGCCTTTAGCTAAAGAACGCAGAATGTTTCTCTGCGCCGGCACATGACTCATAAATCTCCGTCGCTTTCCGTGTGTAGTCCAATAAAAGAAGGCCGGAGGGGATGGTGGGGGAGAGGGGGGCAAACCACCGAGAAGTGCTGAGCGGACACTTTGGCGGCGTCAATACCGGGCGGCGGTAAACTCTTGATCCCCTGTATTGTTTTAGTTTTGGATGGGAACGGCTGCGAGGTGAACTTTGACCCCGATAAAGAGCACTGATGATGCTGACTCAACTTCCTGTTTCCTGCCTCCAGATATGAGAAAGTGAATCCCACATCCTGCTGCTCGGGGTTGTTTGATGAGTCGGCTGTCGAATGACAAGCACCAATAGTGATGTTTTTTCCTTATTTGGCAAATCATGGATGCACACAGGTGACGTTTATTGCTGAGCAATTAATCGAATTCAAATCGGCATTGCAATTTTCAAAACGAAAAGACAGAAATTTGTAAAAAAAAAAATCCTTCAGCTTCATTTCAGTCGGACAGTAGGCTCATTTTACATTTCTAAAACATAACAGAGTACAATATGATCTAACGATTTTAAAATGTAATTGCAGTTTGATTCAGTTGGATTACGATTCAATTCGTGTTACGGCTGTAGCTTTTGTCATGTTGATTAACATACAACAGCATGTAAAAGCTCTTCAGCGCTCAAACTATCCAAGTGAATGAAATTCAAACCGCAAAACATCAGTAAAGTCAAACTGATTTATATTTGGTGTACATCTCGCATAAAAGACGATCTGATACGATTCCCGATAGGTACGATAGGCAAAATCATTCAGCTTTCCAAAAATTGCATCCTCCCTTCTTTGTTGGATAACGACTAAACCGCCATCCCGGTTCATCTGCATATAAAACTCCTCTCATTGTCAAGGACAAATTCCGAGCTGCGGTTGCCACGGTAACAGTCTTGTTTATGCCCCATATGTCTTTGTTCCTGCCTCCCACTACCAACGCAGCTACGAGATGACCCTCTTTCCCTGCAGCACGGTCCTAATCTCGACACTTTGAGGTGACTCTCGTCACACTAAAAATACACCTTCGGCATATGTGCACTTATGCAGGCAGGGACCAACTTGTGTTTGTTTGTTTTTTACCTGCACCAACATGCACACTGCCAGAAGTATTTTTACATCCTAATCACGACACTCCTGTTGTTTACATTAACGTCATCATCTTCTTCTGCAGATGTTAGCAGCGTCTCACTGTGCATGATTTAAAACTCAGTAAAAAAAGAAAAAAAGTAATAATGCAGTGCCTTTCTGTGTATTATATAGCTAGCAGACAAGACTCAAGACGAAATTTGCGTAGCTTGTCTTGACCACGTTTCAACTGGACGTGTTGCACAAGGCGAGAAGCTGATGTTGATGAAAGTCTAGATTACAATGTCAGTGAGTCAGCGTAGGCTTCGAATCTGCAATCCTAGCGGCTCATCCTCACCAGGTCAGCTCACTTTCGTCCGGGGCGGGATGACGCCGAGTTGGACCGACATGAAAGAAAACGATCCGTCTCCCTCCTTTGCGTTATTTTTTTCTCTCTCCAATGCGCTCTGGTGAGTGCGAACAGAACAAGATGCGGGGCGGATGAAAGCAGCGAGGCAAGAGAGCGATATGGAGAAGGACAGACTCGGGGGGTGGAGGTTGGGGTCTGATAGAAACGACATGGCAGTGATGTGAAATCCACAGCGAGACGTGTGCAATGGGATTGGAGAGGAGCATATACACTCCCTCCATCGTGTCGCCCGCTCATGAATTATTCATGTCAGCCATGACGTCGGGGAGTTTTTTCAGCGGGCGACCACCCTCCAAGATAACTTCAACTCATGTGAACACCGGGTCACGATTTATCCACAGCACGAGTCAATTTGTCCAAAAATAAATAAATAAATACTTGCATCTAGACTTCATGTCAATATCATTCAGCCAGCATGTATTAGTCAGGCGGCTAGGAGTTCTAATAGGTCAGACTACATCGTCATTAGTTGTACAGTGGCGAAAAAAAATATATGGGGGACTTGTCACGAATCAGATTCTGCTAGTACAAAAGAGTAAGACACTATAAAATAATAACCACGTCGTATTCAGCTCTAGGTTCTCAATTCAGGCTCCCCATAGAGCCGCTCGCTCAGTGTGATTCAGACACCCAGTGAAATAGATCCTCCTTTTAATTTACTCCTTTACTTGAAGCCTTTGTCTAAAAAAAGCACAGAGCTCATTTTTTTTGTGTAAAGTCCTGGAGTCACAGGATGCAGGAAACGTTTACCTACTCCAGGCTCTAAACCTGAGAGTAAGTGATTTTGGGAGATTGTTGTCACATGTGGGACATGGCCATACGTATGCCGAACTTAAAGGCCTTGAAGGCTTTTCTTCGTCAGAAAATGCCTCTGTCTGTTCATGTCAAGCACACAAGAGAGAGAACCATTACTCGCCATAAATTCCTGCATATCCTTCCAAGCTCCTTTAAGCTTCCCTTACCCCTTTCCTTTACTCTGAAAAAACTTTTGCTCGCCACTCAAAGTTGTTTCCGAAGAATACGAACACAGGAGATTGTTGTCACAGCAAGAAAATGCTATCTACAAAGATGTGCGCTTGTTTGCCTTGACTGAGGTCAGCGCTCAACCGTGTGTCGTTGCGGCAACAACCAAACACGGAGTCATTTGAGAATGCCAAACTTTGAAATGTCAAGCCATGCGGACTTTTTTTTTTTTTTTTTTAATAAAAGGAAATATCCAACAAAATGTTCACTTAGAATTCAAAAGCGGGACCTCAGCACACGCGCAAGTGTTGAATCATCGAAGGCAATTTCATGCTCATCTTGTCTGAACAGGGTTAATCATGTGACCTTTACGCTGCTGTCTGTGGGGCGGGCAGCGGCCTTGTTTTAGCCTACTCTAAGTTTATCTGGCATTAAAAATCCCTTGTAGGAATCACCGTAAGGCCACCATGGAAGGTTGAGAAGTGCGGAGCCAACAATGCAACACACTGTCACACACGGAAAGGTTAGCGCTGCTTAGCGCAGAACCGACAGTACACGTGACATTTCAGAAAATCTTGGGAGACTCCAGAAGGACTGTGATGTACAAAGTACTTTTTCAGGTTTTCGCGTTTTCATTTGACCAAGAACAATAAAACACCATCATGTTCACATTTTAGGCTCAATTGATTTTTTTTTTTCTTAAAAATGGAAAGATTTATGAATACGAGAGATTGTTGTCACATGCTGGACAGAGCCATTACCTGCCAGAAATTCCTGCAACATCTCTTGCCAGTTTTAGTCTTGTCAATCAATTAGAGTGAGTTACTAATTTTGTGAATTGAGTTTCCAGATTAAGTGAGCATGTTTCAATTCATTATTTTATTTCACCGTCTTGGTCTAATGTGAACATTTGGGAGAATGTTTGTACTAAAAAACTTCCTTTCATCTTGCAGTGATTGAGGTTTTCATCTGTGCTGTTTGCCCAGCAGCAAGGTCTGTGTTGTTACTTTCCACACAAATGAGTGTCGTGAGCCAAAGGGAGCTAAGAAATCAGATTAAAAAAAAAAAACAAGAGCGCTCCCCACCAAAACAAACGAGAGCCGAGTGTTTTGGAAGGCGAGTGAGGGCTCTTGATATAGACGAGCTGCCATCGGCTGGGCGGGCCAGCACCAGTGACGGCCGACTTGGCCCGGTGACAGCAATCGCCATTCAAATTCATGCCAACGTGCCGCTTCCAAAGCGCATCCCAGTCTGGCTGCCACATTCTGCTCGGACCCACTGAATGGGTGTGAAGGGCTGTTGCCAGGGCAACCCAGAATACAGATCGACTTGAAACCGAACCTAAACAAGATACACTGAATGATTTCCATAGAAACAAATTTAGACATAGCCACGCTAGGAAAACTTTTTCATGGGGCGATTGTTGTTATTGTAGCCAGTACGTGCTAGAAATTCCTGCATCTTACATTCTTTCATTCTCTTCATCCTGACTTTTGCTTCTCCTCTTCCACTTCTAATTCAAATCAATTATAGCCTTCCATCTTGCAAGTTAAACTCCATAAATTCTCATCACATTTAGGATGCAACCAGCACTGGCAAGAAATTCCGCAGATCTTCTCATGCGCACATTGAAAGTAGAAAAATTCTTTAACAGGGTCGTGTACATTTTATATCCCCTGAAAAAGGTTTCATTGACTCCAGTCAGCAGATGGTCTAAAGTCCTAAAGTCCTGCTTGGTAGGTAAACAACACGCATGCACACTGACACAAGCGTTCACATTTAATTGCACACATCTGTTACCGCCTCCCCATTCTGCTGTAATCAGCTTTTCAGAGCACGTCGACTGCAACCGTAATGGAGAACATCGAGGCCGGCGTACCGCAAAGCTGAATCATTGCGTGACATTATATCTCCTCTCCCTTCACATGCGTCGAGAGAGAAAAGCTAATTAGCCAAAGTAGCTACTCTTCCAGTCGCCGCTGCTACCGACAGGTCGGGACCCGCCATCGGTTACCAGGCAGACCAAACCTATCGATAGCCGATGCCTCGGGGACTGCAGGCGCACAGCCAACTCGTCAATAATGGCGATCCATCTCTCTGCCTCCAGCTCGCGAAGAACAAATGTGACCTTTTGTCCAACAAGCATAAATCAAATTCTTTACATTTCAGAAATGGTAAAAAGAGCCTTTGTTTGAGTTAACAACTGCCTCTTTTAACTCATTCAGTGCTAGCCGAGTTAAAATTGATATTTGACTTCTATAGCCGTCAACGGATGTGAATGAGTTAACCACTCTGCACCGGGTCTGAGCTACAGGTCATCAAAAGAAGCTCAGGTGAGTCAAGATGAGCTCATTACAGTACAGCGGTTGGCGCACCTGACCAGCCAGATCCGAGGAAGTGTCATCTCTTGACCACGGCACCAATTTAACGGCGAGACGGATGGCCTGGCTTAATGTGTAAATTGTCTAATTGGATGATTTGCATGACTCTGATGTGGACCACACTGAACGCAGAGTAGACGTGAGAGAGATTGCGCAACCTCTAGGTTGGAAGTGTACATTTTGGGTGTCCTTTATTTTCCCCCTCAGTGGATCTTATCAAAAAATACAGATTCTCACTTTCCGCCCCCCTCCCCAACAAAAGAGAGCGTGGAGGAAGAGGTTGGCCTAGTTGCAAGCAAGCAGCACAGTATGCGAGCCCCCCAAGCCGGCGGGTGGGCGCTGCTCTGCTTTTATGGCCGCCTAATTGGTCAGAAAACAACACGGGAAAGTCGGCCTAAGGAGGAGGGGCCATGGGGGGCGGGATAGCCTGGCTCGCTGTGTCTTTTCACTTCTTGAATCGTGCCTGTAGTTCTTGTGGTGTTTTTTTCTTAAGAATGTCCGCTCTGTACTTGTCTCTAGGCCTTGCTCGGGCATGTGAGTCGACCTACAATGGAGGAGGAGCCACATCAGGAACTAAACAAAAAAACAAAATCAAACAATTAATGTGGTTGCTGAAAGATTTGGACTTTCTAGAGTTCTAGGCGGGGCTCGGGCATTCTGCCAAGGTCATGCTACTCCAACAGACGGCATCAGGACGTCAGACCGCAATGCTATTGCTAATCGCAATGCTATTGCTAATACCCCAAAACCAAACCACATTGCCAAATGAGCATTAATTTTCCACCGTTTTCAGCACCGGCAAGCAAATAGCCGTTAATTATCCGAGCGCTTACAAAGGAGGTTTCAGTCATCGCTGGGTGTATTTGCTCATTATTACAGCAATTAGGCGGCTAATCAAATGACAGCAGCGGGCGTTCATTAAAGAGTTCTTCCTTCAAGGTCGGACGGCCAAAAAAAGGACGCGTTTGGTCGCTGTCCCGAGGTCTTTAAATGCGATTAATGAGAGCGCGCAGACTGCTGATTGGCCATCGATCCCATCGGATGCTCGGGTGGCTCACGAGGCGCGTTATTAGCTAGCCTAGGCTCATTATTAGCTACACATGCTCTAGCTAATTAAGCTTTTGGGCTTTCATCTTCACTTTTTGTGTCATTTACCTCTTCTAGGCTGCGCGTGACCCTGGTGGGATCTCATCGGTCTGAATGACGACTGTGTTGTGACATTTGACCACAACATTGTTAAGCTTTTGACCTACAATGGAGGAAGAAACCCTCGAGGCTACGTTGTCGCTTGGGTTCTAGGACAGGCTCAAGTCGGATGCTTTCCCCTGTTGGCGGGTTGTTTTTCTTTTTCTGTGGCTTTTCCTTTTTAATCCGGTTGACATTGCTTTTCTTTTTTTTTTATTTAAGAACGCACAAGAGACAGTGTTGGAGTTTTTTTATGAATTCTTGGCAGTGCTCGAGCATGCTGAAACTCTCAAGGAGTGTGTTTTTTACGTTTTTCACCTTTTGATCACTGTTGTTGTTTATTGAGAACACTTTAATGCTGACTCTCGACTTTTCTCTTGGGTTCTTGGCCCCGCTTGAGCATGTTGCTACGGCCTGATAGTCCTCTCGTCACAAAGTGTAAAGAAAAGGAAGGAAAAATCCCGATCAAAAAAATGTAGCTTCATCTTAGCCCAAAGGCTGGAACGCAATCAAACGTGTTGTTTTAGAGCCCGATGGCGAGTCTTCAGACACTTTGGGTGGTGGGGGTTTGGGGGGTCGGTCTATGCACAATGACCCCATTATGCCAGCAAGAGACACCCCCTCTCGAGAAATTGGCTTTTGCGTGGAACGTATTGCAACATCCCATCTTGCTTGGGGAGAAAATCTTGGTGATGAAATCTGAGCTGCACCTATATGCCTTGGAAGACTTTCTTCGTTTTTTTTCCTTTTCAAAAGGAAATGACGCAAAAAAAAATATATACCCTCAGGCAAGAATGGCAAACATGAGGGGGGGCTGCAAGTTGGAAAAAAAACACTACCGATGCCTGATTTCAAACGAGAAAGTTTGAGGGAGGAGTGTGAAAGAAACAAAGGGAAGAACATCTGCAATGTGTTGAGTGGGACTCGTCACCAGGAAAAAGGCTGCAAGCTTCTTACGTTACGCAACGCTTTCAACACCGCAATCCGTGGAAGATGAAGTGGAAAAAAACAAAATACAAATGTTGTTTTTTTTTTTTCATATCAGAGAATGTTCACCTTGACGGGCATTTTTATGAGCTATCAGCAGAAAAACACAATCTAAAGAGGAGAACTAGGAGGTGACAGCAAGACTTTATGGCAAAATATGTTTCAATGGTCAGTTTAGCCCTTCTTTGTTTTACTTTAGTCTTATTGTGCAGTCATTAAGTCCAAATGAAACAGGATCCTATGGGCTCAAAATCTTTGGAAATGAGTTACTGTATGGCAAAGGCAGGGGGGGCCGGAAGGGTGTGAAACATGCTCTATATGCAAAAAAGGAATAAAAAAAAAAAAAAACATAACTGATACCGCTGTACTTCCTTTTCCTGTCCCAATGTCACCCGACGACAAACGCTTCAGGAAACGATAGCGCTTCATCAGCTCAACCAGCTGCTACCTCTCACGTGTCGGTGACTAACCTCCCCCCCGAAAAGATGATTTCAAAAATCTAAATTAATAAATAAATGAATATCTAAATAAATAAACATTATGTTAAAAAAGTATTTAAATAAATAAATACAAAATAAATATTTAAATAAATAAAAACGAATTTTAAAAAAAGCAACTATTTAAATAAATACAAAATAAATATTTAAATAAATATATACAAAATATTGAATTCCTACAACTGAGGTCATTTGGTATCTGCACAGTGCAAAAAAACAACAACCTGAAAGCGTTTATCTGCGTATGTGCAAGTCAGTCGGGGCTGCACGGTACAAATTTGCTTTCAACAACTGGCAAATGTTTACCCTCGGCTGTCCTTTTTTCTCCATCTCCTATGTCTCCACCTACACATACTGATAAGCTAACACGACCATCAAACAAGTACCTATATACTTTGTTGTTTAGCAGTAATTTGATGAGTCAAAATAAATAAGTCAAAATGAAAGAGGACCTGACTTGTGGGAACCATTATGTTCTCACGATGCATTTGGGGGGGAAAAGGCAAAATAGGACATATCGCAACTCCAAGCGAAAACAAGAACAATTCCAGCCAGGGTTCAACGTGCTCAAAACAACATGGAAACTGGAGCTCACAACGGAGATCTACTGGCATCATCGATTGTTGTTGTAAAAAAAATTAATTACGTGCAGAAATCAGATTTAATGATCAATTCTATTTTTTGATGTGGCCGTCGACATGAACTAAAACTCAAAACAGTTCACAAATTAGCAATGGCAATCTCTCTCGTACTAAGTAGTTCATATTTTGGCAGAATAATAACGGAAAATCTGAGTGGGCTAAGTAAAACGTGATTTGCATACCACAGAAACTTGTGTGCAAGCAAGCAGTTTGGCTTTGTAAAGGGGCTAGTCATTAAAAAATAAATAAAATAGTTAATAAATAAATTGGCAACAGAAGCGCAGCAGTAGAAAAATCGCTTTAGCCTCAGATGACCAGAGCCGGCGGCTGAAACACAAAACTTGTGCAGAGCTCAGCTTGACGGGCAAAGTCACGCTGACATTTTGTGTGCAAAGGGGGAAGCTAGTCACAGAGAGGTCGCCCCACGCGAGGGGGGGGGGGACCAGGAGAGGCAGCGCTGCCATCCGCCGACACCTGCGTGATCATGCTGCCCTGTCCCCGCCGGCCTAAGAGGCGTGTTGCGGCAGGAGAGGGTGTCATGGTGTACAAATCTAAATTTTATCCAAGTCACAAGGCTAAAGAGGTCTTCTTGCCACAGTGTCATCACCTTTGATCATTTTGTGGCAACAGTTCAAACTTGCTTCTAAAAATAAGACCTTAATGGGTTTCCCCTCTAAAAAAAAAAAGAAAAAAAATGGCAATCCTAGATGCTTTATCTTCGGGAGGCTGGTGGCATTAGCACAGCCTTATGTGATCATTAGGAGACTTTTATCATCTCTCTTGCAGCTTCAATATTGGACCCGCAACACGAATCGGCGGCGGATCGCTTCAAGTCTTTTGTGTCCCTCTGATTCAATCAAAGACGTTCTCCGCCTCAACGGAGATGTTAATTACTAATTATGTGATCTGTTTTGTTCTTATGACAGCTCGCAAAGAAAAACAAAAGTCAAAACATTGGCTCTTACCTCTTTAACTTTCTCCCGCCGCTTGTCTGTCTTGGTGTCCCCGGGTTTGCCGCCGTCCCTCCCCAGTGGCGGCTTCAGCAGACACCTCCGGAACTTTTTGTAGGCAAACGTTGCACCTGAGTCAGGCAAGGAGTCTTTGTCTGACCCCAGGGTCATATCCTCCTGAGCTTTTCCGCCAGCCAGACGTTCCTCAGTGGCCTCATAGGATGGAGGCGTCTTACGGGTGAGACCCTTAAGCCTGGCAAGACCTCCTCCGCCGGCTCCGCCAGCAATCACAACGACTCCGCTCTCCCCCTTGGCGGAGGTCACCCCTCGCGGGTGCTCCTGGTCTCGTTGACTCTTGGAGCGCTCGCTGGCATCGTTTTCGGCCGCCATGCCTGAACCCGCCGCCGTGGCCGGTTGGTTCTCACTCTTGGATAAGAAGATGCGCTTCAGCCTCACAGAGTCTGGCAAGAAGAAGAGCGCCCCGAAGCAAAGGGTCACCAAGCCTGACAGGAAGAGCAAAAAGACAAACTTCTGCGAAAGGCGAAGGCCCATGCCGGACGCAGAAACGCCCGGCAACTTTCGGAACACCATCTGGGATAACTTCTTCTGTCTCTTCTTCTGTTCGGGAGTCTTTCAGATGCTTTTTTTTTTTTTTTTTTGCTTCCCTCCACACAGCTGGTTGGCAGTGCACAAGGCCTGGCTTCCAGGCAACACTTGAGCTTTTTCAGCAAAGAGCTGGCAACACAAGCCCGCCACCCCGGGCTCTCTTTAGTGACGGGCTGCAGCGTCTCTGGTGCATGCTACCGGTGTTTTTTTGTTTTTGTTTGTTTGTTTGTTTGTTTTTTAACCCTGCAAGCTTCTCTTTCTTCTTTCTCTAATAAAACACATGCAGAGGAGACGTGGACAAAGTTGTGTGTGGATGCATGATGCTCACACACGCGCAGGGCTGTCAATAACAAACCCTCATCGATGGATAATCCCGCCACGATAACATGAATCCAGCGTTACCATCCGAGCTCGCGCAACTGGCTTTGGGGGCGCCTCCTCCTCGCAACGCCGCTCTTCGCCCTTCTTCTCCGGCGTCAACACGCAGCGACAAGCCGATGACCGGGTGGTGTGAAACGGACGAAAGGACGGGAAAAAGCCTTTTTTTATGTCCTGCGCCAACTTATCCGACTCGATGAACAAACAGAGAAAAAATATCCAAACGCCCTGGTGAACAGGCAGGGGAGGACACGCAGCTGCTCGTAGCCGCCTCAGCCGCGCCTCGCTCGGCTCTTTCGTGCCGTGTGTGCCGTTGCAGCCGCCGAGGAGGTCCGCCTGGAGGATGTGGAGGAGACACAGTGTACAAGCTCAGGTAGTGCAGCAGGAGAGGGAGAGCGAAAGCGAGAGAGAGAGAGAGAGGGGGGGGGGGGGGTTGAAACCCACCCTTCTTCTTTACTCGGTGATCCAGTGGGATGCTCGGATGCCTTTGATGGATTCACGCGGCAGCTTATCACAACACAGCCGGGGAAGAGGAGGAGGAGGAGGAGATGGTTTTGATTCAGATTCCGGAGCATCTACAATCCCTTCGCCGCTAGAGAAAGCTGCTTTTCTACTGGAAGATAAAAATGCAACATGTTCATTAAAAATGTAAACTGGTGTGACGAGAATATAGGTTATATTTATGTGTGTGTTTTTTTTTTTTAAAGTTACAAGGTGGCGGACCTCCGTAGCAAGCCTCTCACCCAGCAGGCTATGTTTAGGGCAGACAGTCATGGAATAAATAAAGACGTAGTCCTCCCTTCTCCCACAGCAAACTTGTTTGGACAAGCAGAAAAAAACCGTCACTGCTAAATTTTGAAGGAAATTATATTTGCGATTTAGTTTTTATTTATTTAAAACCTCTATAATTATCGCTATTATCTATTGCTTCCTCCATCCATCTTTTTCACTTCCATTTTTTCTCAAGTTTCCCTGCTGATTAAAATAACAAATCACCTAAAACTGAGGGGAAGAGGTTCTCTGCCTTCCATCATCAATGCTTTTCAAATATATTTCTTTCTATCCCTTTCTTACCCACCTGTCTTTTTTTCCTTCCTTTATTTCTTTCTTGCTTCCCAAACAAGGAAGGATTCAAACCCAGAATCAGTGACACTCGCATTTTCCATGAATTCTATTTATAATTCCCCCTTCCAATTCCCTTCTGTACCTTTTCTTCCTATCTTTATTTTCAGTGCTTGCCTTTTTTTTGCTTATGTTCCCTTCTCCGTCTCCCCATAATCCAAAAGACGTCTATAGTCATCCATCCTACCAGCAACTATAAAAAAAGTACATAAAACACATTCAAAGAAACATTTTGGCACAAAGCATTTCGAGCAGGTTTGAACTGGCAATTGTCAATGGAAATCATGTAAAAATGCACTTAAGCTGAATCCCAGTTGTCTGTTTTCCCCCTCATATGACAAATGAAGGAATAAGTGAGCACATTGAGTAGAAAGAGTCTTACTCTGACTTGCTTACTCGAAACAATTATTCATTATGTCACATTTGTGTAATACTATTAGTCACACAGCCTTTAGCTGGTCACAAGGATGGAAATAAATGCTGGCGCACAGCTAAAAACTCTTGTTTTACTTCACCGAGAAGCCCCCTGAGGGCACCTGCATCTATTTTTTTATGATTATTTATTTACAGATTTGGCCGTCTCTTGAAAGGGCCTGCAGTTGTATTTCCAGGCACGTTGAGTTCTTGCTACTTCCTGGAAATAACAAGTTCCAGTCAGAGATGTTGAGAGAGCTGCGTGCCAAAGATTTGTGACCTCTTGAAAGTACAGGAACTTAATCCGGGAGTTTTAAGAGGGTCGCTGTGTGTTTAGACAACAGGAACTCTGGTTAAAGGAAATTCTGTTCTCGTATTTTCATGGGGAACCAGGAACTTTAAAGCTCCTGTAAGTACCATAAAACGTCTTTTTGTTTGTTTTAAAAAACATTTAAAGAAATTTGAGGATGTGGCTTTTTTTTTAGTCTAGGTAGTAAATATTCCTTTTTTGTTGGCTTGATGTTAACATCATAGGTTGCTGTTTCTAACGTTGAATATTTTAGTAGAAATATTGCATCAACACATGTCGACAGACAATATAACAATACTCACAAGCATATATTCTTTATCCTCTGCATGAAACAACTCATTTTAGTGCAACTTTCTGTTAGCATACTTGTACTTCTACTCAAGTATTTTTATGTACTCTATATGGGATAGTGAGTATAAGTTACTCTCTGTATACTGCCCTCACTGCATCCCACAATGCGTTTTGAAAAGTTAAGACGATTGCAGTGAAGCAGAAAAATCTTGTTTACAGTCCTTTAAATAACTCGGCTAAAAAGGCTTCAATTTGTGGCATACATTAAAGGATTACATGGTGCATGTAAATAAGAGCGGATGCAACAGCAAACAGGCCATTAAACAAATGCAATTGGAGGCCACACGCCGATTAAACACGTCGCTTTGCTTTTCGGCATACTTCAAGACGGGAGCTGGTTTTATTGCGGCTGGACAGCGCCCTCTGGGTGCCTGCTTTTAGAATGGCAAGGAGGTGAGCCTTCTGTCCGAAAAAAAAAAAAAGCCTTTTACCAGAGGCTCCAGACTAGACAGAAAATAATACAAGATATTTGCATGATCCACATTGTGAGGCACAATCATATCCATGACAAACAAAATGACTTAGGAGGAAAGTCTGTCAGGCTGCTCAACAAACACAATCGAAGTCATTGTGCGAGTTTGAATTAGACAAAGGGAAGCCTTGTTTTCCTCACTAAGCTCTTTTGGCAGCAGTGACAAAACATTTGAACGAGGCAGAACAATTCTAGCTATTGCATACCATAAATGCAATTGGAAAATGTGGCAGATGCGGAAAAATAGCATCATCAAAATGTTTGTTTTTGGAAGGCATAGAATGTTGTTATTTTTTTTTTTTAATTTCAGCAAAGACTATTGCGATGGTACTTTTATAGGTTCAGATTATAACACAAAAAACTATTACAGAAACGTTGTGGTGGTAATTGGGGGGCTTGGTTGGAAAAAATAACCAATCCAAACATCATAAATAGACGACACGGTGACAGCAGAGTTAGAAAGTAAACCTTTATTTCGGTAGATAGTTTGTTAGGTCGTTAGTTTTTGATTGATGTGGATTGTTAGAACGTGAATGGAATGCTGAAAGCTTTGTGATGATTCATTAGGCAAGTCCATGCTTGATTCTCAGTTTTTTGTTTGTTTTTTGCACATTAGAATCATACATTTCTAATACATACAATATCTTTGTCTATGTACATTTTCCCATTTACGTATATCAAAAATAATAACTTTCAAACAGGAAATGCTGACAAAGCAACATTTACAGACCAGGATTAGTGATGAAGAAGAGAATATCATAAGAGACTCGAGAGTCGCTGTCCTAGCAGAAGGAGGAAAGGTTCCTAGGTAAAAGCATCGGGTTTTAAGACCTGTGTCATACGTGACGATATGAAAGCTACTTATTGCTCCGACTGACGTCGTTTGGAGATGAAGGTTCTTTCTGCGCCGTTAAAGTGCTTGTGGTGGCGGCATTTAAATGGTACGAGCGAGAGAAAGGATGCGAGCGCTGAGCGGTAACGTGAGGGTGAGTAAAATAAAGATTTTAAAAGTCTTTAGCTGGATGAAGTCATACTTTATGTATAGGATTATATAAATATATTTGTATAATTGTCATCTACTCAAATATTATTTGACATTGTCTGGTCCAAACGGTCTTGTAAAATTAGCATGCGTCCCCTCGGCTTTGTTTCTTTGAATTCAGTGAACTATACATGTACATTGATGTTGTAATATAAGAAATTAGGTCAGATATTTTTGGAAAGGAGCTTTGGTTTTTGTTTTCACACTCAACATAAACCAAACCGAGGGGCTAATCAAACTATATTTGCATTAAAACGCATTTTAAGTTAGTGTCAAAGCAATTTGATTACATAACCTCATGATTGAAACTACACGATCCAGTTGGAACTCCACCGTCTACGAAAGACTCTTTTAAGATCTTCAATGAAATTCTCAGCACAAACTAGCGAAGGATTGTATTCTGAAAAGATCCGAGAGCATTTTTTCAAAAGAAATGAAGCCTCTGCAGCAATGTAAACATGAGACGCAAAGCACATTTTATGCATTACTACGGCACACGTGTACATATTTAAAGTGAACGCTACTTTAGCGACTGATACGTCCATGTAAAGCCATGAAAGACACTCAATGATTTAAAAGGCAAATAATAGAAAAGCACAGTGTTCTCAAAGACACGGAGCTAAAGCTGTGGGGAAATGCTGGTGAGGTCCTCAATGAAGTACACATTCCATAAAAAAAGGCCATGAGAAAGCCATAAAGAAAAGATGAACAATTATCTTTTTACTCTCTACGGCTTTCAAAACCAGCAATGTTGGCCTGGAAACATTCTTTTTGTTTGCTACCAAAATATCCATTTTGTCATCATAAAATAAAGAATCTTTGGAAAAATATCAAGTGACTATAACATACAAGGACTGCGCTTACACATATTTACGGAGAAATTCCATTAAGCGATCGCCGATGCGATGTGAAATTTTTTTTTCACAAAGTAAATGAAAATTTAGGGCCACACTGAAATTATGAAAGCACAAGACAAAAGTTGGAACAATGCGATAATAGTCTGAAGATTTCAAGACAGAATTACCAGATTATTAAATTATTTTAAAATAATTATTAAAATAATTTAATAATCTGGTAAAAAATGTATTACTTTGATAAATTGCACCATTAATTGAAATTAAACCTTTTTTTAAACAAAACCTTAATATAAATACACATTCATAATAGTCATGTTTAGAGTTCTAATATTGCCCCAAAAATTCCCAATGTTACAAGAAAAATCTTACAAGTTCCTAATGGTGAAAATAAAAAACGCTCTTGTAATGTTATAAGCATTCTTAGGGAATAACATTTACTGATAAAAAAAATATCACTGCTTTTATCTTTAGCCAATATTTTGTCATAGCAGTGTAGCTCTAAATTCTCATAATTTTCATTTGCGTAACGACCTCGTGCAGCAGTGCATCTTTTTACATTGAGGAAACGTGCAATCATTAAAGCCGCCGTCCGATATTAATCCACCGCAACATAACTAAATAGAATTAATTTACTTTTTTTGTTGTTTTACATCATTTGTCTACCCCTTTATGCTGCATAGAACTGTATTAATTACTTATTTAGCCATGTAATGCAAAGACCAGTCTCGGAAGCACAGACTGCTGTCGCACAGTGATAAAGGACAAGCAAAAGAAATGTGCGTGTACATTTTGAAGACAGCGAGCGTTGATTGTTTGTTTGCTGGAGTGACTGTTAAAGGGAGCTACTTTTAACATGACAGACATTTAACATCAGCAAAAATAAAAAAATAAACACCGTGGATGACATCAGAACATCCGCTTTCTTGCCCCTCCCTTAATTAAGAAAACGAGTTTATCAACGCACTAAAAATGGTGGTCGGGAGGGAAAAACAAGCGTATAAGCCACCAAGACTGGTCAAACTTAGAAAGGAGTTTTTTCTTAGTTACTTTTTCCTATTGTCATAATACATATGTTTGTTTTTGTTTTGAGTGCGCCCGTAATACTCCTTCATACCAATGTTGGCGATCCCTGAAAATAAAAGGCAGTGCTGATGAAAAAATAAAATAAAAAATTGCACCGAGTGACATCAAATAAGGCAAAAATATGCGGTGAGACCTCATCCACGTGGTGTAATTTCAAGTGACAGAATGAATGCGATGGGCTTCGTTTTGGGAGAAGCTGATTCGTTGTCGAGCCGGAGAACCCCGCCCATCTCTGATATATTACACAAAGAACGGAAATGGAACCTCAAAGAACTACAAACAGTCCCTTTGGTAATGCATAGTTCATTCCTGAAGGTCGCGTAACCGTGACTGCGTCTTTTAAAAGTAAAGAGCGATGACGACAAAACGACTAATGGCTCTTTTTTTTTTTTTTCTCCCTGCTCGCAGTTTTTGGCTAATCGTCTTGAGCACTGAAGCACGCACCTTCCTCCAACTTTTTAAGGCAGGAAGGATTCGTCCTCGTCTTCGTCTTCGGCGTGGGGCCCCGGGTCACTCAGACACCTCAACAGCTTCTCTCTGGTGGTGGTATCCATTTCGCCCTCGCTGTGCTGGTCGTAGGGCTTGGCGGGCGCTTTCATCATCAAGCCGCCGTCGTCGTCGTCGCCCTCCTCTGCCGCCTGGTCAGACCGCTGACACTCATCCAAGAGGTTGATCGAGTCGGGCGACTGAGGGGAGGCCAGGTCCACATGGATAGTGGGAACACTGTCGCCCGCTGCCTTTGTCCTGTAGGCTTGAGGGTCTGTGGGCAGTGCCGGGGGTGTTAAAATGTAAAATAAACTTGCACGGATGAAGGTGCCATTTCTCACAGTATGTCCAAGCAGACAGGAGTATTTTGCAGTTTTAACTGCGTCACTATCTGCTTATTTGAAATAGTTCTCAGATCAAAGTAGTATGCTTTTCTTCATATTATGCATTTCAAAGATGTATTTTACGGTGTTACATAACCATATTCAAAATTAATTTCAACTGTGCTGTTACGCCGCCTTTTTCGCTGGTGGTTGGCTAAAAGGCTTTTGAGTGAGTGTGTGCTAACGTTTGCGTGGCCGAGAGTTTACTTTTAATTTTTTATTAATACTCCTGTGTGTGAGGACACAAAATTCCATTTGTGAGCACGCAGAATATGGATACATTCTCTGCATACCAGGTTAACAAAAAAATAAAGAAAAGAAAAAGCACAATGCAGGGATTGTAAACTGGGATCATTTCAAACAATGAACTGAACAAAGTGGGTCGGTAACGAGGAGCTGGTTGTGTGAGTCATGCGTGTTAGCGTTCTGCTGATGGCGACGAGTTACGTTGGGAGGGGTTATCTTTTTTTTTTTTTCTCCCATCTTCACTCCTCTAGCCACATACCTGGACCGACAGTGTCGCCTTTGGGCTGCTGAGTGGGTTTGAAATCATTTTCTCTGCCTAAAAACGAAACCACACCATTTTATATGGCGACCACCACATGTGCACATATTTCCATCAGCGGGGGGGAATATCTTGAGTGGGAAATATAAGGCCGGAGTGGCAGGGATTTTTAATATTGCTGTGTGAACATAACGCAAACAAAGTGTGTGTGTGTGTGTGTGTGTGTGTGTGTGCGTGTGTGTGTGTGTGTGTGTGTGTGTGTGTGTGTGTGTGTGTGTGTGTGTGCGCGCGCGCAGTGTTGGCGCTAGGCGTTTAGCGGGGCGCAGATGGATGTGTTTACCTGAGGCCAGTCTGGCTCTGCACATGGTCGGCGAGTCGGGGGGAGCGGCGGGCACCGTCAGGTAGTTATTTATGTTTTGGATCTGGGAAAGGACATTAGATGTTAAGATCGCTTTTATTGTATTTTTTTTGTCGTTATCACTTTCTGGAAGGATCTAAATGCTACTTACAAAATCAGTTTACATGGCAGAGAGGTTAAAGCTACTCAAGGACAAAAAAAAAACATTTTTGACTCTTCTTTACTGAGGCCCCACATATTGGTAATTGACAAATTTGCATATCCTATATTCCGTTATTGGCTGCAAATCTCGTCTATTAAATGTGCGCGCTCAGGCCAAAGCAATGAAATTATTACTCTGGCACCATCTGGTGGAATCTTGGCATTGCTGTTGTGAGGCTCGTTGACTCATTCATAGTGTTTTTCATTGGCAGTTGTGATGTTCTGTTTTGTGGGCGGTCCCTGAACGCAACATATGGGGAGAGCCAAAGTGAAATTGAGTTTTTTTGTTTTGTTTTGTCCAGCCTAGTCAGCATTTACTTTGTCATTAGTATTCCCTAAAATTGATCATATATCATTTGTCTCTGTTGACCAGTTCAATAAACACAATGATTAATGGGTTGATGACTGCATACGGTGTTGAGCCTTTTGGATCTGCTCTCTTTCGAGCACATACCTTCTTATCCAGGACCATCATCTTCTGCTTCTTGAGGAGGAATTCACCTAAGTGGTCGTCATCGGGATCAACCAACAGGGTGTGGCGGTTGTAGGAGCGCAGCTGAGAACACCACGGGCAGGAAGAGAAAAGTTGTGATGAGTCTTAAACATGCGGCTTCAACTTGGGTTTGATCAGTGATCAGAGAAGATCACTCTTTTTGGGGGCTAAACCTGTAGTACCTACCCTCTGCCGCGTTTTCTGAAGGTTACTGCGGAGGATCTTGCGGATCTCCTCCTCCCGGCTTTTAGATAGCTGAGGCAGAGCTCGCTCCTCGAGCTTGGCAGGCGGCGGCGGCTTCTTGGGCTGGATGTTTCTGGGATGTAAGTGGGACACACACACACACGGAGTCACACAAGCATCCCGCTGGACGTGAGCTCATCATTTTCACTTTTGGCTGCTTAGAGTCTTGTGTTATGGACTGCAACGAGACTGGCGAGCGTAATCGCTTCCGTTCAACTTTTACGTTCATTCAGTGAGAAATGACTCCACTGCCCATAAAGAGCAGCTGGGGAGCAATGTGCTACTTTATCACACATTTGGAATTTGCAGCCATGCCGTAGTAACACTTTGTGGACCGTGAGGCCTGTGACTCACATAGCACACAAACAATAAACAACTTTATCACTCGTTTGAGTTTTAGATTTTGATTATTTCTGGATTAAAATGTTAATTTGTGCTCCATGCGCTCCACAGTTTTGTTGCCTGGTAAATCCAAGTAACAATCATAAAACAGAGATTAAAGGCCTTAGGACTATATGTGTGTTCTGTTTTGAAAGACAAAACATCCATCTAATTTTGTGATGATTTGTGAACCCTCTGCCAGAGAAACTTATTTTATATAAAAAAAAAAAAAAAAAAGAAAAGGCACACCACCAAACAGAACTGTCACAAAAGTACATATAAGCACTACTTTTGTCTAAATGAAGCTCCTCAAGCAACTTCAACATAGTCCCCCGCTCCCATTGTATTTGTACTCACTGCATGGAGACAGTGGAGGGCATGGCAGAGGGCAGATTGACGGCGACGCCACTCTCCACTAGCTGGATGGCGTGCTTCATCTCCAATTTGTGGTAGAAGGCGATGAGCTGTGGCTCTTTGGAGCGCTCGCCGGCAATGAGGCACTTCTTCACATACTTTTTGTTAAAGCGGTTCAATCTGCGAAAAAGAGGTGGCGGGAAAACATTGCTTATCAAATATAATGTCGACGCTTGTGAGTCAATGCGTTTGAATGCATATGAAGTGAATTAAAAGCATACTTGTCCTTCCAATGATGATGACCATAATGTCCACAGATGTCTTCAATGCCAGTCAGGAGGTGGTCAAGGAACTATAGGTGACGAAAACAAGACAAACATGAGCCTATGAGAACAAATCTGCCATTGTTGGTGAAATTTGGTGCGTGTTTGCGATGTTGTCTGTTATTTGAGTCGAGATGGAATTTTCAGTTTGCAAACAGTATTGACAAACTGCATTCCACCAGTGAAGCTTTCTTTTATAAGTAGAAGAAAAGCTGTTGTTTGGTTTAAGCAAAAGCACTGGTGACTCATCGTAGATTTGTGTGTGTGTGTGCATGCGTGCGTGCGTGCGTGCGTGCGTGCGTGCATGCGAGCGTGCGAGCGAGCGAGCGAGAGCGACTGAGCCAAGGAATTGTGCAATGTGGTGCTTACACGCAAATTTGTTTATGAGCCAGAAACTGTGTGTGTTTAGGGTATTTTCTAACAATATTTTACGCTTGAAAAAAAACAACTGCCAGTAATCTTCCTTTTAGACCCATGAAGTACCAACAAATGACCTGTAGGTGGTAGCAGTGATCTAAACTTGTTGACATTAGAGAAGAACCATTTTTCTTTTGTTTTCTAAAGGGATGAGTCATGTAAACAAAAAACAAGCATTCACACTCACAATTTAAAGTCTAACATGCAATTATGATAAGATGAACCTGAGTGTGGATCTCCTCATTGATGGAGCGCTTAGCCTCTTGTTTCTTCTTCACCTCCAGCAGGTCCACCAGAGGCTTGATGGTCATGCCCTGAGACAAGAACCAACCAAAAAAATTGTTACCCTTAGTTTCCAATCGCTGATTCATATACGCGATAAACAAAAACTCCAGCAAACGTCGAACGGTGAGGCCAGCACAATCATTTTGTCTATCAAAGTGACAGTCATTTGAATGCCACAGGAGGCTGCTTGCCGTCACCTCCAAGAGCTGATTAAATTGGCTGTCGAAACTCCCATTAATGGCGCCTCGTGCAAAGGAAGTTGTTCTCACATGGTGAAGATATTATATGTCTGCATTGGTTTCTGTAATAACAAGCGAGGGCCGTCACCTTCGAAATAAAGTCAGTCAGCAAATGCTAAAAGGAATCAGTTTCAATTGCCTAAGGCAGGCATGTCAAGCTTGCTTGTTTTCGGATTTGTATTTTGGATTGTGTCATTCATGCTAAATCCAACTTTCTCACCAGTTTAATTAGATTTGATAGTATGTCAGGAATCATTGCACTTCTTCATGTCTACCTGCACAAAGACGGTGAAGAAGATGACGATGATGATGGCGGTGAGGAACATGTTCCTCAGAGGGAACTGGTCCTTGTCCAGCAGGAAACCCAGGGAGAAGGCGATGGCACCGCGCAAGCCGCCGTAGGCCACGATGAACTGGTCCTTGGTGGTCAGTTTGACAATGCGGAACTTGTTGATGACGTATGTCAGTCCTACCACACCTGCCAAACATCAGAATGATAAAATCAGATTTTTCTTTATAGCTATTGTCATGGAGTCTTGTATGCTGCAACGACATGGCAATCAAATATTTACTCAACCCATATTTTAGTCAAGAGGGTTTTGGCCAATACAGCCAAGAAACCAGTGGGTGGCAGTAAAGATCAATAAAAAGTGTACGCCAACTTTTTTTTTCCTTTTAGTTAAAAATCTAATTTGACATTTCCTACCACTTGATTTGGAATGTTTGTGTTTGGTGCGGGTAAAATAAAATAAAATAAATAGTGCTCCAATTGATAAATATGCCACACAATGGTGAAGAAAACAATGGTCACAGCTACTATTTTACCACCTTAAACTAATGACTCAGCAAAAAGACTGAGTCACTATGTTGTCTGTCAGGAAACATACAACTGCATGATTCAACACGCCTGCCTAATCACGCTTCCACTTTCTGCCCCAGATGCCTCTGCCAAAAAAAACCCCACGGCACCTCAAGTCGCTGAGGAAATACTCAGCAATGCTTCTATCCGCAGCTGCGGTCGCGCAATGAGGCATTTTATCTCACTTGTGCGTGTATGCCGCCTGCCTACCTATGACCCGCGCCACCAGGCACAGGACGACGGTGACGGTGACAAAGGTCCAGTTCCAGTTGTGCTGGCCGTCCACAGTAGCCACGCCGAGGAAGATAAATATCAGCGTCTCGCTCACGCTGCTCCACATCTTCAGGAAGTACTTGATGGTGGTGTGCGACTTGTGGGAGATGTTAGCCTCCACGTACGGCCGCATCACCGCCCCGCATGCTATCAACCTGGAAGCAGGAGGGCGTCATTAACAAATGAAAAATAATGGACACTGAGGGCAGCGATAAAATGGAGTGCTGCGGCAGAGCGGCGGACACTGCGGAGTGTAATACTGCAATGTCGGGCGCTAAGACACAGCTAAGCTAGTGTTAGCATGTGTGGTTATTTTTGTCATAACTCGCTCAAAATGTTATAAGGTCAGGGCAATGATGAATCTCCTTGACCAAAAAAATTCTGGATCTTATCTTGTATGTTTCAATCTATATACATCTTGCGTTTGTTTTGTAATTTATCTTGAGAAGGGGTTCACCCCTCGCCGCTATAATAAACACAGTACATGTGTTGTCGCTAAATGAAGTCTCCAGTTACCCGTCTCGAGTTCCACAACGCGCTATTTCGCAAGCTCGTTCCCGTCCGCTGCTCACCACTTCTCTGTTTGAGTCTAACGTTGTGCCATGTCAAAAGCAAGGCGCCAAAAATAAAATAAAATCCTTCAAAGGGCCGTCTACGTCTTCCTGTGGCTCCTTGCCATCTTTTGAGCGAGGGGAAAGGAAGCGGGGGATTTACATTGCTCACTTGTTTCTTTTTAAATAGATAAAAAAACGCTTTGACAAATAAGCCATGAGCTGCGGGGAGGAAGAGAGGATAAGATTGCCCTTGGAGCTGAGCATCGGGCGTCGGCCGTGACACCCCCGGGGAGACTGTAGATCAAACCTGTCTGCCTGCTCATTAAATCTTGCTTCGATAGAAGTACGGGTTGTTGTTATGTCACGGGTCAAATTTTAAATGTGGATGCTCAAATACACCCACTAAAAAACTGTCATGATGAAACCTCTTAATTTTATTTGTTTAAGTAGTTAAGTAGGCTAATCTACATTCAAGTAAAATGAGTAAATTATCTTAAAGGTAAAGAATGCAACAGCACTAAATGCTAATTAAAAAGATGAGAAAGGGACTTAATAGGCAATAATAAAGGGACACGTGTTGTTTTAGCAGAAGGCATACTTACGACATGATCCCGGACAGGTGGAACATCTCTGCCGACAGGTAGGCCATGTAGCTGTACACGAAGACAAAGAGTGGCTCGATGACGCGCGTGTGCGAGGTGAAGCGCGAGGTGAACGCCGCCAGGATGCCGTAAATGGCCCCCACCAGGACGCCACCCAGCGCCACCACGAAGAAGGAGATAACGCCCAGCACGCCGTCCATCACCGTCACCGTGCCCACGCCTGAGTACTCCTCGAAAAGATGGTACAGCACCTAGGAGAAGAGAAGGAGATTTTGGAGGGGGTTCTAATTTGACCTCCGTTTTGCAGACTTTTTTGAGATTATTTCCTGAAAATAGCTTATTCAACAGGGTCAAGGTGCGGGGGGGGAAATTGATGAACTAAAATGACTCACCACAGTGACGGCATCGTTGAGCAGCGACTCGCCGAAGACCAGGATGTGCAACAGCTCGTTGATGTGAATCTCCTCAAAGACGGCCAGCACGGCCACCGGGTCCACGGCGGAAATGATGGAGCCGAAGAGCAGGCAAGGGAGCAGCTCCAGCGAGTGCAGGTCAGACGGGTTGTTGGGCTGGATCTGGCATACGGCGTACAGAAGCCCGCCGATGAAGAAAGCGTTCCACAGCGTGCCCACCACGGCGAACATCAGGATGGTGCCCAGGTTCTCCATGAAGGGGCGGATAGGCAAAAAGTAGCCGGCGTCCAGGATGATGGGCGGCAGCAGGCAGAAGAAGAACAAGTTGGAGTCCAGCACTGGCGGCACCTCCTGCCCCGCCAGTTTGATGAGCCCACCCACCAAAAGGCCCACCAGGATCAGGAGGCAGCTTTCGGGGACAATCCCAGGCAGGCGAGGGACGAGGTGGAAACCTGACAAGTCAAACCGTTCGACTATCAGCACCATTTCAAATTTGCTTGTCAAGTCAGCGCGAGGTAAACATTTTATGCTCGATTCAAGCAGAAGGTTGTCAAGGGGAGATGAAATGTGTGACACCGATTCAAAAATGTACAATCGAAAAACCTAACAAATCAGTGGTTTGGATTTATAAAATGTCGTAAAGGCAGGTATAACAAAAACAAAAATTTCCACTCATCCAATTTTTATTGAGTTTCAACTTCCAAGTAATTAAAACAACCTGGTGGCTGTCGGGCTCATATTTCACATCACATATGGCAGCACTGACACTATTGCTAATCCTTTTATTATTAATATCATTTCAGGTCCACACATCTGTCTTTTTTTTAATTAACGCAGCAGCTTAGTACCAACGTCAAGGTCAAGAAAATAGTGGCATTAATAACACTCCATTGAAACCGGAGCTTGTATTTGAATTTTTTTGCTAGCCGGTCCCTCCCACCTCTTTAGCTAGCTGCATCTCGTTTGACTTGACTGTTGCATTGTTTGTGCAAGCCAGCTCGTGCTTCAGGTCACACGGATTGAGCCAGATTCTTGTTCAGCTTGTCTCACCACTTTGGGGCCGTGACTTTCCTTATCTGTCTTTTACCTATTTTACCCAGTCAGTTATTTCTAGATCACTGGCATAAAACGAAGAATGTGCGAGTACCAAGTATCGTTATCGTATAAGAAACGGTGACATGATCCCCATTGTATAAAGTCTTTTCAAAAGTCAAAAAGTCAGCTTTATTGTCAATTTCTCCACATGCCAAAGACACACAAAGAAACCGAAATTTCGTTTTCCCCTATCCCACGGTGACAAGACATGGCCCACAATAGATGTTGTTATGTTTACACGACAAAAATGAGCAACTCATCTCGGACACGCAAACACATGCACAGAGAAACTTGAGCCAGATAAGAATACATGCTCACATGAGGGCTCAACAAACATGCCAGTGGCTCATAAATATTCATAAAAGCGCCGCCAGGCCAGTAGTTGCTGATGTTAAAACCGTCTTTTTAACCATCTTCATCAGCGTATATGTGATACGGGACTGACCATTGTTATACAATGAGATGGGAGAAGCTCTCTGAATGCTTTGGACTCGGGTTTCAACGGCAAGGGTTGCCACTTTGTATTTTTCTGGCGGCAAAGTTTTACGATGGCATTTTCACTAGTACTATTTGCCAACTTGAAGTGAGATAGAATTTGGATTTCAACTTTTTTTCTCAACTTCTGCATACTTTCAAACAATTAAACTATGCTGTTTATCATCTAGTTATTTCTCTAGATGTAGACATAATATTATTTATTATTTATCATTCATCTACTATTTATTGATTGATTTATTATTCTTATTTATTTATGTGGCAAATTTCACAACAGCTGGAGCTGTAACAAAGTGCTTTACATATACCAACATATACGTACATATATAAAAATGACTAAAGCATATGGTGATCCATATTAAGATTGGCCTTGGCTTGTGCCATTCTAGTTTTAGACAAGGCGCATCAACGGCAGCATTACAAGCGCACTTAGCAGTACAGCGTGCGCAAGCAAGACACGAGGAATGGTTTTATGGGATGTCTGAGGCCGAGAGGGGGGGCGGGAGCAGTTTATATTCCCATCTCACGACAACGCTATTACTGTTTGAGCGTGCGAGCCCAACAATTCAAGGTCTGTGAGGGGGAACGTGCGACTGGAATTTCCGACATGGACATGTCAGCAGCGGAGGATTGTCTTTTCATAGAACTTACACAGCAACAGCCGCCAACTCAGCAGAGCTGCACTCAAAGACAGCCTTTGATAAGAGGAATCATATGTAGTATTTTCCAATGAAATCTGATGAGCAGTATGGGAATTGCACCACTAATCCCAAAAGATATCATCATCCCGACTGTCTATTCTAAAAGGTACTTCGACAATGGACCTGCACGGAGGCTAAACAGCATTCGGCCACAAATAACAAAATGCCAACATCCGTCTGGAAGTGGCTTGTTGCGATAAAGGTGACCGGTTGTCACAGCAACCACCAGAAGCCCTTCTGCGCTCGAACCGGGTAACACATACTATATCCACCTGAGAAGTAGTCTGCCTCGCCACTCTTGTGAACCAGGATTTCCTTTCAGAGTAAATAGCACCGTGCTGGTATTTAAATACGTAAATGAGCTTCCTGGGGCAAGTCGTTTGCTTACATTGTGTCAAGGGAGAAGGTCCATTTCAACAAACACATACCTGCAGCGTTATGAATCACAGCAGGCTGTCAAACTGGGCTCAAAGGCTGGATGTGGATCAAGTGACATATTTTAATACTTTGTTCTTGGGTTTTTATTTAAAAAAAATAAATAAATAAAGCATATCACTAGTGAGCGATGAGGGCACTTGAGAATTCTTGCAAATGAAAATCAGACATGGGCACTGAATCAGCAGACTGATTATCACCCAGTCTTTATCTTGAAATGTCGGTCGATAACCTCGGCTTTTTTTTTATAGCATTCATATCGACTGAAAGCTTTGCTTGTTTAGTCTGCAGAGTGTGAGACAAATTATGATCTGACCTTAAGTATAAATTAGTAAACAAATAGCCAGCAAAAGGGGCTAATTTAGCTTAAACAAAACTCAGAGTGCCACAACACACCGCAAACCGCTTTCAAGGTTGCGCAAATCCACGCAAACAAACCATGTAGTAGTGTCCTCACAATTTACATTTGGACTTGTTTTCGACAATATTTCAATAACGGTGACAGACATCTTTGTGTTCTTTTATTGACCTCTTGGAGGGTGATGATGGAAGAAGACAAGAAGGAGGCTCACAGTCCCTTATGGAAAGGCCATTCCATTAAACGTCATGAACTGGTGCCAAGTTATTTTGGCAAGGGCGACATCAAAGCCCTGACTCACGATGCAAAAAATAGGCCTCAATGAAGTGGGATTAAAAAGATTGCCGCAACGATCAAAATAAAGGTGGATAGAAGTAACCGGTTGACACATTGTTACCTCTCCCCTGCATGACTCCGACGTTGGCCTTAAATTGATGTGTGCAAAAGAGCGCAACTCTACAGGAGATTAGATAAGTGGAAAGGGTGAAGTTGGGGGGCTTGCAGAATAGAACAATACAACAGTCTCCAGGGTCTCTTTGCAGGTCACGCTCACACAGACGTGGTGGTCACATTCCCTGATTTTGCTCATCATTCCTGACTGCTTCTTGTTAATAGCCACAAATGTCTGCTTGGCCTTTGCTCCCCCCCTGGGAGATTCAAGCAGCGAGGTTATTACAACTAACCAAAGGGTGACGGGCTTTTCCATTCAGCTATCCCCATTCAGCTCTGCAGCAGCGCATAGAAGGTCAAGAACCTTCTCTGGTTGCCAGGTGACTAATTGCACATTACTGGCAGCTCAATCGACTTGTGAGCTCAACAGACAGACTGTTTGGTAGCGCAAACAATGAAGACGTTTCCTGGATTTAAACATCCGCAGAGTCGCTTAAAACACAAGAGGAACATTATTTAGTTATGTGCGATGTTCTCATGAAATGAAATCAATCTATTTTTGACAACGTAAAGGTGCCTTTGATAAGGAGATGAGCCATTTTGACAATGGCATTTACACAAGAAGCGGCCAGTCAAACGTAAAGATGAAATGTCTTATCTCAGATCTAAGTAGCAGAACTAAGTCGACCTGGGCGTTGCCAAAGGGGATGTTTCAAAGGCTTAACCTGGAATGTTTCCAATATATGTTCAAGTGATAAGGACTAGATGCGTGATGAGTCTTAACTTTGGACTCTACCAAAACAGTACTAATCATTTAACTTAACAGTCATTTTAGGGTGAGTTTGTCTTCTCCAAAGACAAACCTGTCTTTGAGAGTTTTTAATCATTAACAAAAATTATAACACTGCCCAGATGGGTGAATTACAAAAGATTTGCGTCATACATACAAGTTAGAAAATATGAAACTTCTTTTTGGAATGCAAGAGGATCGACAATGAGATCATGGCGGACAAGCCGTAATATTGCAACATGTGTCATTGCAAGCCATGAATGCTACCCATGTATGATAGCTATGAATCCTAGCCAGGAATGTTATCTGTAATCTGGTGGATGTTTGATACCACGATAAGTGATCCTACTCAAATTTTTATATGGCCTGGCGATACGACGTTACTCATTACATTTGTGCTTTATTTACATCCCAAAACAAAGAGAGAAGGAAGTCATTTAGATAACGCACTGGGAGCAATTATGATTACAGCTAAATAGACGGGTGCAAAACTGAACAACACAAGCACTCTGTGATTTATTCTCAAAAGTTATTTTCTGGGCAGTTGACATACTGGCAATTGTAATTTATTGGGACTGCAGCAAGCGACGCTGAGGTTAACTAAAGGGATTGCGATACGCTTGTGTGCCCAGACGGGTTGCCGGGGAGATAAATGGACTGCAGCGGGTACCCTTCAAGCCGTTAAGATGTGAGGGGGTCCATCAGGAGCCGACACGGGGACCAGGACGAGCAGTAAAGCAGCAACATTCAATTACCCGCATCCCATTTTGCAGTCTTCCTGGGGTTAATTGGAGGCTCACGGCTAACAGTCAGTCAGTCTACAGTCACTCGGCTGTCTCGTCGAACGTGCACCATCTTGTCTTCAACAATATGCTTCCTCTTTTATCAAGATGACATTGTTGGGTTTGAAATGAATTTGAATCAAGTTCATAGTATTGAGGTCACATGGCGCCCCCACCACATCTGGCAGAAGGGCGTGACTGAAAAAAGCTTGTTTAGCGTAGAATTTGTAAAAAAAAAATTGTAATGTGCGCAACCACCAACTCTAGGATGGGAGTGGTACTGCATCAGAGAATCACGATTACATCATTATTACTCTTACCATAATTATCTGCTTTGCTCCACTTTGGGTGAATTTATCCTGCTTCATTTACTCGCAAGTCCATAAAGCAAAACGTCTTCCTGTTTACATTCTTGTGACCAGTAGGAAAAGATCAACATCACATGGTTTGTTTTTGTTTACATTCCCTTCAGCAAATCGAATAAATATGATCATTTTGCTCACAATAATTAGCAAAAGATTTTTTGTCAGACCCTTCCAGCTCTTTTTAGGATAGAAAAGACACAAAGGCCAGGCTTCCTTTACTTTCTAGCAAATTCTAGTAGAGGTGGCACTCTAATTGTTATTCCTGCTGCGATGATTAGCCTAACTACTGCTGTCCATCATCCAAGGCCCCATCAGGACTGCTTAGTCATCGCTGTGGCGAGCCATAAAAGCTCGCAGGAGTCCTCTCCTCACCACCGGCAATCTTCCTGATACATTTTAACCCCTTGAGTGAATGACTGAACTGAGTAAATTGAATGTCTTTAACAGTGTCTGCACTGTTTGGCTTTGTTTATCAGCCCAATCGTACTATCAGTTAACACAAAGTTTGAATTGAAGAAAGTCTTTGAACAATTAATCGATCACCAAAATAGTTAATTGATTTTTGTTGCACCTCCATATTTTTCTTAACTTCTTAACTTTTCTTAACTATCTTCTTAACTCCTCTCATAAGACACCACTTAGCCAATCAAATCATTTAGTTAGAGCAGGAATGTCAACCGGTGGTTATTTAGACTTGATTTATTTTCCAGCTAATTTTGTGAACAATTAACCGACTTTTTCTGCGTCTTGTTGGGGCGTGGCTCGGTTATAGAGTGATAGACTTCAACCTTGAAGGTGGTGGGTCCAATCCTTGAGTCAATATAGACTTATTTTCCAGCTAATTTTGTGAATCATTTGCCCATCCAAATTATGTCAAATGTCGCTGAGATTGCCAAAATTGACATACAGACGCAAATAAATATCCTGTATAGGTCTATCCTCCTTCGGTGCAAAAAAAAATAAAAATTCTGCGGAGTTGCTTCTTGGTTATAATGGTCCCTTGGACAAAACAAGTTGTGAACCCCTGATCTAGAGCGACATTGCAAGTGGATGTTTTCAAGGCGAGCCAGCAATGCAAGAGTTCAAAATGTGCTTTAACACGACAAAATGAAATAAAGTGTTGTTAAGCAGTTGTACAGCTTCAGATGGCATCCAAACGAGTTCTATATCAGCACATACAGTACAGACAAGCTTTCACTTTCAACTATGAACAATTAGAGCCAAGATTCAAACCCAGAACCTCCTAACTAAGTTAGATGTGCTAACTACAAGTCTAACGTGTTCCCTCGTAATTTTAACATGACAGGCAGAGTGCTTTGCAAATGGGGCGAGTGGGTGTGTGCAAAGTGTTGTTGAGTTTAGGTGGCGACTCCAGAGTTTGTTTTAAAAATGCAGCCATGCAGACCGATACTACACAATAAATATATATATTTTTCTTTTTTAAAGCTTAGTCAGCCAGGTCAACAAGTCACAGTATGATGGAGTGCAATTTGTACACTCCTCAATGAATAACTCATGAGCACATCATTGGTGTCAAGGCAGCAATTTTTACACATCTCCAACATTGGATCTAATTGTAAAGGTGTACCTACCTTTTTTGTCCAGCTCACACACAAAAACAACTCACCTAATTTCATCAGTGAAGCCAGCAGGACCCATAATGAGATCTCGAAGGGGATCTGGATATGCTTGTAGTCAAAGCTGAGCACCGGGAAAGCCTTTTTGGTGAAATTGTGCTTCTCCTCCGCCACTGCGTGAACACCCACTTCGTCTCGGTGGCTGACGTGCGGGTGGGAGCTTGCGGCTCCGAGGGGAAGCACGGAGAACTCCAGGAGGACCAGAAGCACCAGTACGAGGAGCCCGCGCCCCGGCGAGCTGCTCCCGGAGCCTCTGCCGGGGGACATTTTTTAGGGGAGGTGTAGAAGTTAAAAAAAAAGTTGGGCTGTTTGTTGGTTGGAACTTCGCCACGTGAACCGAGCCAGTCTAGGCGCGTGGAACTCAAAACAATTCGGAAGCAGGAAAGGTTTATTCGGTTAGCTAGTCGGTGTGACGCGTCTTGGCTAGCCAGGTGTGCAACCAAGGGCCGTGGAAGGGAGGAAAGCAGGAAACGTCACGGTAAATGAAAGAGACTCATATTTTAAGACACGGAAGTCGGGGCAAGTCCTCCTTTTCTGGGCTTTTAGACAAGTTTGTCGGCGTGACTTAGCAGCGAGAACAAATGTCCTCTCCGGGGAAAGGTGTTACTACTGATGCTGGAGAAAAGTGACACGCAGCGGCATCCCCCTCCGCGTCTCTCTGTCCCCTTCCCGGCAAAGTCGCTCGCAAGGCGGCAGCGTCGTGGCTCGGATTCTGACCTTGACGTCGAGTCGCGACACAACCGCGCCGCATTTTGTCTCGTCGCCGAGTAAACGCCAACTTTTTTTTCCAGTGGCTTCGCTAGTCCATGTCCGCGTGTGTGCGGCAATTCCTCGGTGGCGTATCCCTCCCGCCCCAGCCGAGGAGGAGGCGGAGGACCTTGGCGGGGGTCAGTTCAGGGAAGGGACAGCCGCGATGGTGACCGACTCCGGAGGAGTGACGTCGCTTGCTTCTTCCACGGCTTGTCGAGCCCGGTCTGGTGCTCTCTTTGCGAGGCTGCGTTCTGCGTTTCAACCTTCAGCCTTTTCGCGGAGGTTTTGTGGATGCGAGGGGAGAGGTTCGACAGTAGCCGTGAAACAGCGACGCCTACCGGCATGGAGGTTTCAGCCGTCGGCATGTGAGCGAAACAAAAAACCTCATCACTTTCATGTGTTGCCTGAACACATCAAACAGATCAAACAGAATCAGATGTTTCACTGTGATATTCATTTGGTCAAAATATCACAAGGTTCAAGCGGCATTATATTTTCAACACACTATTTCTTGCCATGCTGAAATTAGCTTATTTTGAGGGGCAGACCTGCACAAGTGTGCCGAAACGAAATATGGCCATCTGACCACATCCAGCCTGTCTACAGTCTTTCAACGGCCCTGGCAGTCTTCCTGAAGTCAAAATAAAACATAAATTACATAACAGTGGGCCCAGTTTTTTCCTAAAGTTATTTTTTCCACTTCCTGTGTGTCAAAAGGCTTTTCTAAAGTTCTCGAAGGATTACTCAAGTATGCAACCATATCACACACAATCCACTGTCTCCTGATTGATATGTTAGTCATGGAGTGTTTCAGTTTAACCTTAGAGTGAATTATTGTATCATTTCACCTTGGCCAGAGCAAATCTTTTCAAAATCTCTGAGAAGAATAATTCTAATGCACCCAAATGACCTAAACCCCAACATCAGTATTCACAATGGTCGTGCCAGGAATGTGGCTGCATGTGTTTAGAGAATTAATGGCCAGACAAGATCTAAATGCTCCCTTGAGGTTGCAGGAAGCAATATTTGCTTTATAGGAGACTTTTGACTGCTTGCTTAGGCTGCTCAAGATTTATCACCTAACGTGACTCAGAACCCTTCATGAAAGGCATTTTGTCAGTTGTTTTTATACATTTTAGATTGCATGCAGTCAACTTGGAGGCGGCGGCCATTTTTCTTTGGAGCTGCTTATTGCGTTACAATTTTCATTGCCCTGCATTTCGCTTTGTAGTGGCATTACTGTTAAAGATTGGCTCTTTGTCCTTCATAGGCAAAGTGAATTATACATCAAAGTAGCTTCACAGACCAGGAAACCGGAGGATTACAAAGAGGAAGTGTGTGATTTTTACTGTGCAATGCTGGCCTTCATTAGAACGTTGACATTTTTGATAGCCGAGAGGATGCTGCCGAGTAAAGAGAAAGATGGACAGCATCCATCTGAAGCGTGTCAGAAGCAAATCTTCAGCCGTCAAAAACATGTCACTTGTGTCAGGGATGATAGACACGTCTGGATAGCAGGATGGTGTCATGTTTCCATTTGTTTTTAGATCCCACATTCACGCTGGGTCACCGACGTAGATCCGACAGCAGAGAGCTTAATCCTGTAGGCAGAATCTAATAAAAAGTCGAATGTTGATGACTGTTGGTTCGTGCTGTTATAAGTAGCCTCAGTAAAATGTTATTATTTACAGTACTTATCCAGTTTGGGATTATGATTTGTAAGAGAGTCACTGTCAATGTCATTGTGTGTTTCGTAGATGCAGGTTGAAATCTAAGTTGAGTTTATGTGACAAACTGTGTCAGAAGCAAGTTTGTCATAGATTTGAATTTTTCAAAGTAAATTATTTATTATATACTTTTTTTTAAATTGGTTATCAGAATTTAACTCTTCCCCATATCGTAATCAATCTCACAAAATCCGCATTGGTCGAGTATTTGTGCTGACCTGGATCGCTGTGACTAGTGACAATATTGTTAAAAGTGTGTAAACATTAACCAGTGAATTCCTTGATTGCGGAAATGCCACCAAAAATTTGATCGTAAACCTTTGGCCACACACCAAGTCACTAAGGTATTTCTGTATCTCTGTACGAATTTACTGTATCTAAATTTCAACAGGTACGGTACACACACATTTCTTTGCTTCATTCATCCTTCCTTGTGCTTTTATCATGATTCGAAAGAGACTTGCACCATTGACACACATGGTGAAATTCCAGCGTTGATGGGAAACGAGGTAGTTTTGCGTCAATCACAAAAACAATTAAGGAAGTTCACCAATGATGCCAACACCCATCCGCCTCCGCACTGTTTACATTAAAATGGGTTACAGTAAAAGCAACACTCCATTCGTTCTGGTTTTTCTCCTTGATCCACGTTTCATCTGCTGGCTTCTACTCGAAGGAAAAATAAAAAGACGAGTACAGTAACAATGGTTGTTCGGCTCATATTTCGTCTTCTAATGAAACATTTGCGCCCCCTAGCGTCATGGTTGTATAATTGTTTAGAATGGCCAACCTTTGCATGTGCACACTTTTACTAGCAGGGGGCGATATCAAACTAGAAATGACAATCAATCGATGATCGCGTTGTGGTTGAAGCCATAAAAATTCTTTAGTTGGAACTATTATTCATCCAATTCAAAAATAAAATAACGACCCGATTGGAGTTACATTTTCCATTTTTGTAACAAATTACAACAGCTCAACTAAATGGCATATTTGGACAATCCTGCAGCCAATGGTGGCTCTAATGGGTTTTTGACCTGTTCTCAATTCTGAGGAATAAGCAGGGTCAATTTCTCTGAAGGGGTTTTGTTACCTAAAATTTTGGGAAGGAGTAAGGACAAAAGAAACCAAGCTGACATCACTGAAACAGCATTCTGACACCTGAAACCTGACCCTAAAAACCTGTTTTAAGGTGCCTGAAGGTATTGCATTGTGTGTAATTTCCAAAAAGTGACTTTGTGTGTTATATCAAAAGGTCGTTGCACAAACTCTTCTTGGTAAAAATGAGTTTCAGGTGGGAGCCATAAGGCCTTTGCTGCAGTTGTTTCCTTTGCCCACACGCTGTTTTAATCATAACAATAAGAATTGTAAAATAGGTCCTTCTGTACACCAGATTTCGGTCTTGGCACTGAGGTGTTTCATCTCTTTGTGTTCTACGTGGTAGACCATAACTCTTACCTCATTCCCATGAAAGGTGCACTCGCTCAGCACTTTTTCCTGCAGGTCACATCTGGCACGACACAAAAAGAGATGAGAGGAGGGGGGGAAACTCACTTTGAACATCAAAGTAGGCCACGAAAAGCGCTCAGAGGTACGACAACTCTGGATGCACACTTGACATTTGATTCAAAGTGGATCGAGCAACCCGAGGCTACGCGTGCTTACACGACAACAACAATGTACAAACGATTTCTATTTACAAGGCTGCAAAAATGTAATATGCATGCCAGGCCAGTAGTTGGCAGTGTTGTCTGTAGTGACCAACACTTTTATTGTTTACAAAATGCTCTATTCTAATAAACGCTAATGACAGTTTTTATGCCTTTAGGCTGGAAGAATTGTAGTAAAACTGTCATCTGTCATTTTTTGGTTTTGATTGTTACGTTTTTGTGCATGTCTTCAATAAAACGGAGCACAACAGTTTTCAGTTATCTTAGCCTGTTCATAGAAATGAGCCACGACGCTCTATTTTCTTCTCTACTTGGTGCTTTTAACCAATAATCTCATTCAAGAGTTATGACTAGCATACTGTACAAGGCTGAGACGGATAGCAATGGCCAAGGCCAGATGAGATATGAGGTCCTGTGTAAGGACAAGTCGACAAGCCGGGAACCAGAAATTATGGACATAAAGCTGACAAAATGGAGCGCATCAATTCTCTCTCTCTCTCTACAATTGCGTAAAACTGAGGTTGGTTCTGTATCTTACGCTCCTCAAAGAGCTGGAGGAGACTCCCAGTGTCATGACTCACTGTTTGCTCTCGCAATATCTCAACGAGAACACAAATCAGCTTTCAAAGAGTGTCCTAACATCATCTGACATTTTGACAACTTTTATTCTTAAAAAGCTGATTTTCAGAATCACGTGGCAACAATCACAATTTATGTCTGCCACATGATAACCTGTCGCAGTGGCCTCCCCAAAGTCATTTATTTTATCCATCCCAAAATGAGGCGCCGCCTGATTGAGCAGAAAAGCTGTAATTTTCATAATGATGAGATTTTATCCCACTTGGCTCCATTGGTCGCTCAAGCGTACGCGTCACTGCCTCCATGGCTAATGTTGTTTACGTAGCATCAATGCTAAGTATACCGTCACTGTCTTTAATCAGCCTCAGTTTTCTGTCATATGTGTGAGTCCGTGTGATGAATCCGTTCCGGAGTTTGTTGCCAGCATGGTGAAAACCAGGAGGGAACCTCTGTGATTACTGCTTCCATAAAGGGAGAGACGACTTCTTGCTGAGGACAAAGCCACAAAACAGCCATTTTCAGCAGAGCAAATGATAAAAATATCAGTTCTCACAAAACATGCAGGCTTCTATTTCGGGGATCGACGGGACCTCTCGTGGCATAGCCATAACTATAGTGAGGAAAGCTTGCACTCTGTAAGAAATCCGCTTGCTTGTGAATACTACAATCCACAACACGAGCAAAAGTATTGGGACACATGGGCCATTTCAACGACAGGATGTAAAAATACACTATCATATCATATGAGCCTAAAACTGACCTTGGACTTGACTTGGTCTTAGCCAGCTTTGGTCTTGGTTGTGACTCCGTCTCAACCTGTCCCGGTCTCAACTAGTGCGTTCCCCCAAGTACGTGTCGGCCCTCCAGCCTCATAGAGAACGTCAAGTGAATGCATGGATAGCGTGAGTCAGCGTGGACGATGATAAGGCAGGACAGGTTGTTTTTTTTTTGTTGTTGTTTTTTTTGTTTTTTTAGCATCAGGGTATGCACACGCACTGGATCTTAAATATTGCATTAGAGCAGTGGAGCCCCCTCCACCCCTCCCCCTCTCGTAGCCTCCCTGGGGCTCTGTGGAGCTCTGCAGAGCTTTCATCCAACCCCCTCTCTGAAGAGCCTCAATTGACCCACAAACTCGATCATATATTCTACATTCATGGATGTCGCTGGTGTAAATTTGGTATTGAAGTAGCGGCTGACCACATACTTGCTTCCTAGACAAAACCCAAAACCACAAATGGCTCTCTGGAGAGGAGTAAAGAATTAAGTCTGTGAGGTTGCAGGGTCTGAATATCTCAGGCTAGATTTACATGACGAACACAATTTTTATATGTGTCGTACATATTGTAGGGAAATGAAGATCTTGCTATATAAATCCAAGTTGAGAACAAGACAGTGTGAAGCATCTCTGGCATTCTCTGTTAATTAGTCCTTATTCTTCCCAAGAACAAAAAGCTTTTGGGGCCATTATTATTATCATCATTATTCAGCAGCCAGAGAGAAAAAAAATCACAAATCAAAGGCGAGATCTTGATTGAATTGCTGGCCATCTATCACACTGCTTTCAGAGGCTTTCTCCAAAAAAGTAAACAGTTTAGGTCAGGTCTCGGCCGGAGACCCAAGACCTGCATGGCCTCCAAACAATGCCAAATGGCGCTTGACCTCCATGCCCGCCTCTTGCCTCAGACCTCCCACCTCTACACACAAGTCAGTGTCTTGTGTCTCTTTTAAAGGGCGAACTTTGTCCTGAGTGGGGGTCATTTCTGCTACATTTCCGAAGACACAAAAATCCAAGCCCAAAAACAAAGCAGAAGTCAGCCATTTTGATTTGGACTTGCCAACATTCAGACTAAAGATCTTCTCTCAATGCTACCAAATTTGATCAAAATAAACGCTACATTGTTGAGATTCTTTGGTATAGTCCAACTTTTGTCAATCCTCCAACTAATCACCCACTGCAGTGAGATTAAAAGACACGTTATCAAGCTCTTCAAAATAGACACGTCTAAAAGGTTCCAGTAGGCGACTCCCAACACGTTTACAGATTAGCAAAAGATTAGCAAAAGATTAGCATCGCGATAGCGCCGATAACACGTTATCTGTGGCCCAAAAATCTGTTTGCCCCGTTGGTATTCTTAACCGCCACTTTTATCAGCTCAACTCTCTCCGTGGTCTCCAAAGACCGAACAATGAAAACGCTGTAAACAGGAAATGAAGGACCTGTTTTGAGTGAGTGACACAAACCAGAACACACACACATCAGGTTTTATTTACCAACTTGGCATCTTAATCCTCCATTTGTTGACAATGCCAGTGGAATTTTACTGCTCGTTTTAAAGTGAATGCCCTGAGATGACCGCTATCAGGCACAAGTAACTTTTAAGAGCAAAGCATTCCCTGATGTCATTAACTCGTATTTGTATTTGACACTTTATGGTGTTACTTGACGATTATGCAATTAGCTTTACCTTTACCTGTTGTATTGAATTAGTAGTGAACAAGTCATTAACAGTTTTATGATACAAACGTTAAACCGCTGAAGCAAACTGATTGTTTTTTAATATTTCCATTTTATTTAATTATTAACTGAACAAATATGAAGAAATGTGATGTGCAGACTCATGTGATCAATTGTATGCAACTTCCATGATAGCGAAATTTTGTAACTATACAATGACAAATAGGAACTATGAAGAAATTGAGTGTGACTCACGAAGGTTCAAAGTTTCACTTCCTTAAAAGTCAAGTTAAATTTTTTAAATCACCTGATGTTCTTATTTACATGAAATCTGTTAATGAATGCTGCATTGGACTCAGAAAAGTTGACCTTAAACTGCCTTAGATAACGACAACGAGCGGCCGAGCAATGAGGTCACGACTCTGGAAAGTTACTTTATCAAACGGGCTTTCTCTGCCTCTTTAGCCTCTTGGACAAATAACACACACCCACACATTGCGGCCAACAGCTGTGTCAGCAGGATCCGCCGTCGCCGAGCAGAACACGAGAGAAAGCTGCAAAGGGCTTGAAGGAAGGAAGATAAGAGCGGCAGGAGTGGACAGGAAGCGCTTTTAAGTCTCTGCCACCTGCATAGAAGACCGTGCTGCTGATGTGTCGCAAAACTTAAGCTACTATGTATAGCAAGCTAGCTTAGCGTGCTATATATCACATCATTCCGTATCATTTTCAAGCCACACATTCATCTTTGAGGTTCACGCCAGTGAGGTTGCACGGCTTAATTTCTACCCACTGACTGACTGCGTGTGGCCGCTTTGATGATTTATGTTCATATACACAATCGGGAATAGTTCTAAGAAGAAAATCCTTGAATTCCGAATGAACTCCCTCCGAGTCGATGTGTTCTTTTTGTGGGGGTAAAATGTGTAAATGAGTTCATGCACTTATTTTCTGAAATTACCGTTTGAAGTGGAATTGAAATCATATCGGATGTTACTTGCTGTGGCCGTTCTGGATTGAAATGTCACACATCGCTGAGTTTCTCTCGTATTAGCGAGTAGCCTGATGAGAAGCCCCTTTGTCCCTTGGGCCCACTCTTCCTTCTCAGATGACGTAGAGAAACTCAACAAGGCTTGCTTTTTATCCTATCTTCAATCAATTGTTGTTTCTTCTCGTTGTTTGAGTAGCGACTGAGGTCAGGGATGCATTGAGACGAGGCCTTGTTGTGACTGCAGATGTGACTTTGCTCTTCACGTTTGGCTTACTTTCTTGTGTTTTTGGATATCTTATACACAAGTGAGTTTTACACCGTGAGTTAATCATCAGCTAATGCTGACACAGCAAGTCCTCTTCCCGTTCAGATACGATCTCCTTAAAACAATTAAAAGTTGCTCAAAGTGAAACCAAATTAAGACTGAAACTTTGACGGGTTCAAACAGAGTCAAGACTACAACCAAGGTAAGTTGAAGTTGACCCGAGTCCAAAAGTTTGAAGAGTTGAGACTGAGTCAATACAAAGAAAGGCGGGATGATTGTTTGATACTGAAACTGAGTCAGAGTCAAGACTGGTTGAAACCTTGTCAAGACTAAAACCACCTTGAGACCAAGTAAAGACCAAGATTGAGGGATGAGGCAGAGTCAAGACTAAAACCAGGTTAAGGATCATATGTTTGTACAAATCTACAAACTATCTTTGAAGATATAACTCTCAAACAACTCAAAAACGGCCCTCGTTGAAGCAGAAGCGCCTCTCTACTTGAACAAGTAATTGTCTTTGTGGGCCTCCATTAGTACTAGATGACCTGGGACCCAACAGAGGCGTCACTACCAGTTGTGCCTCCTTGGATTTATTATGAGCAGTGAGCGTGGGAGCAGCCTGAGGTTACCTTTAGCTGGAGCCAGACTGACAATCAGCATTACCCCTCAAAGCTGGCGCTGTGGTTCCCTCTTGTCCGTGTTCCTCCCTGCTGCCCTCGGGGAAGCTTGGACACACACTGCTAATTAAAGGGGCACTTGGACTTCCCTTGAGGGTTGCATCAAAGTGCAAAGAAACTCAAGACCAAGACCAATCAAGTCAGGATCAACCTCTAAACCTTTAGGGTCAATGACTACGGACGAAGTGATTTTCATTAATTCTTAAATCTTTGGCGTAGTATCTTATACTTTAAGCGTGATCAATTTGGTCCACAACTTGGTATAGCCAACCAGAACTTTTCCACTTTTAATGTGGTATCAGTTACATCAAAGCAACCTTAAAACACTCTAAACAACACTCCAAGCAAAAATGGGTTCCGGTGGGAAAATGGCTCTCGGATGTGTAAAACCGAATGGAGACTTTTTGGTCCAGTAGAGGTGTTGATCAGGGCTAAGTGGCCTTGTGACAAGTTCCCTCAGGCGTGGAAGTCCGGCATTCCTTTGTGAGTGTCCCGAAAACAGGAGACGCTCACTTGAACCAGCAACCTGTGGCGACACGTCTTTTTGAACAGCGCCGGTGGTCGGCGGAGGAACAACACGTCCGTGTCATCGCCTCGCTTGTCCCAAAACACGAGACTAAGTGGACATCGCTTTGCTTGTCTGCAAACGTCTCTCACGGTCTCGTCTTGTATGTTCAAGCGCTCGGTAGCCACTTTCATACTGCCTAGAAATTTTTCGGAGCAGATTACTGAAATTACTGAAGTCTTTTTTGACTTCCTCATACCTTTCATGTTGGACAGCGAGCTGGTAAGAAGATCACGAAAAGGCTCTTATAGGAAGATTTCTGGGTCGGAGAGTTGGCACAAAGTTGGAAAGGTTTTCACGTAATAGGGATCATGTAAACATAGCCTTCAGCTCAATGTGTAAGGTAGTATCTCTAGCTCATTGGAGCGTGCAGGCGCAATTCATCACCAGGCGTATTGTGCCCATGTGGAAACCATTCACCTCGTCTCTAAGTAATTGTCAATGTAAATCAATTCATGCGGAAAGGGGCCGCCATTAGAGCGAATCAAAAGCATGATCTTGTTCAGTTCAAAATAGTCCAATGAAGGTCATATCTTTTCGATCCTAACCCAGCTCACCATTATCTGACAACACGCTGATTGACTTCTGGGAGTATTTTCTCTGCACTTTTCCGCCGTACCACTTTTGGGGTGTTCCACTGTAACAACACATTTCTTTCCAAGCCAGGAATTTCTCACATTTCCACGTCTTTGTCCAGTAATTTTGATCTTCTGTGCTCGGAAATGGCCGACATGATACATTCCGGACATTCCCATTGTACCGCCCGGATTCCCAGCATGTTATGACCGTCTTCCTACGCAAAACAATCAAAGGGAGTGAGTCTTGTTGGGGATTTATGTACAATCTTTGTTTTTCTTCGCATCCCAATGTCCGAGCCAGATGTCAACGCCAAGCAAAAGGAGTTGTAACTTCTTAGACAGTTTTTTGACTCAGGTTCGAAGGTCAGCAGGGAGGCTAAAGCAAACACAATGGGGAGACATGTTCTCTATTCTATGCCGTGATCTTTGGCAACTATTAGAGGATTAGCGCCACGTGTCGACACGGCGCCAAGAACTGCAAACTGTCACCGGGAAGCGTGAGCCACCTGCTAACCTCGCCACCAGCGAAGAACTACGCAACTAAACTCAGCAGGAAGCGTGATTTCCTCCAGTTGGGAGGGGGGGGCGAAGGGTTAGAGGTCGGCAGAGAGGCAGATCAAGCGGAGCACATTTCTCCCGTTTGGCGGTGACCCCCAAATGAGGCGTGACTGGAGCCTCAACCAAACAGGAAGTTCTATTCTGAGACATGTCATTTGTCAACAGCACACACCGCTGTTGACCTGCTGGCGCTCCAATAAAGCTTCTTTTTGGCTATGCGTATGTTTGCTTTTTATTTATGTTCAGCACTTTGTTTCAGCTGTAATTGGTTTTTTTTAACATACTCTATCAATATAATTGACTTCTTTACTAAATCCGTTATGTATGGCTTTAACATGGTTCTGTTTTGGAGTCCGTTTATATTATGGGGAAAAATACTTCCAAATGTTTTGCCCTGTGTCTTCTCACTCATCTGCCTGTCGTGAGTGATGAACTTGGGAATGAAAAACAGGTGTGGATCCCTGCTTTATCTCTTCCTCCCACCAACCCCACGTCAAAAAAAAAAAAAAAACCTTGGTGTGATAGCTGAGGAAGGAAAGGATGAGCTAAGCACAAAAACAAAATGGCGAAAAGTGAGAGTCATGTGATGATCACTGTAAAATAACCCATATAAAGATTAATGACAGAAAATTCAATTATGTCCACTAATGATGAGGTGTGAAACACTCCAATAGGATCAAATCAATCAATCAAACCGTATCAGTGGAGATAATCACTCAATCAGCGAATTATCATCACAAGTGAAGCGCATCTGTAATGTAGCCTTCCTTTATCAAGCAAGTCCTTAATCAGTCTTTTCTTTTAGAACAAAGTTAATCATGGAGTGCTTGGAAGAGGAAAAAACATCACCCAGACACTGGTCGTTCTTATTCTACTCATGCCCCGAAGCTACATGCTACTTGTTAGCATCTGCTAGGTCATATTAATTATGTGAATTCAATTGACATTTGGTTAGCTCGGTCATTATGAGTAAGGGCAGTTAGGCACTTTCCTGTTCTATGGTTATCGTCACACTTTTCCTCTTTTAAATTTCTGGGTGGAACTCAACATCTGTAGTGTATTATTACATTATTTAACAATCATATAATACTTTATAATTGATGAGGGCAGTGCTTCTCAATTACTTTCTGTTATGCCGCCCCAGGAAGAATAATAATATTTCATGCAGCCCCTAACTCACCTTTGTAATTGATTAGGCCCCAATCATTAGGGTGATCTCAACTTCATTATTACCTAACGTTAATTATCACTCATGACCATAATCATTAAATTATTGTGTATTATTCCCAAATTAATTTTTTAACTGTTGGTCTACACTCGGTGTCATGTTTATCTTGCACGTCACGTCACCCGCTATTACCTCAGCTACACGTGGGAGTCAGTTTACGCACACACAACACACGCACACACACACACACGCACACACACACACACGCACGCACGCACGCACACACACTCGTGCATACGCACGCACACACGCACGCACGCATACCTGCCCAACCCCCGCAGCTTTTCTATCTCTCTCTCTCTCTCTCTCTCTCTCTCTCTCTCTCTCTCTCTCTCTCTCTCTCTCTCTCTCTCTCTCTCCTTCTCTCCCCCCCCCCCCCTCCCGCCTGCTCCTTGTATGTAGCACGACTCTCTCCCCACGCTGCCTCATTGCACACGACGTCCACGCAAGAGAAGCGTCTGTCTGACACAGCAAGACAGCGTCACGACATTTTTTGCATTGGATCAAAACAAGAGCGGATTACCAAGCCAACATAGGTAAGTGCCAAGTAAATGTTAATTTTGAGATTTTTTTTTCCACTCTTGACATTTCAACAGTCATGCACACACTTGTAGTCGCAGCAGATTTGCAAATGAACCCTTTCAAACATAACTTTAACACTGATTATCATTTTTATGCAAATGTTTGGATAAACTTTAAGGTCGATTACATTGATTATTAATCATTCAAAATGTATTTAAAAAAAACCTTGCTAGTGCATATTGCAAACTTGCTTATTGCAAAGTGCTTTAGGGTCAAATTGTGACAATGAAAAAGTCATTAAAATAATAAATTGCATGTATTTGTCAGTTGTACAAGTGTAACAAGAGGTTCATCATTGTTAATACACGAAAACTTTATCTTAACTTTTGGATCAACCAAATTCTTCAGTCCTTAGATGCTTGCTGAAATAAAGTCTCGAGAGACATGCTACTTCACCTATTCAGTAAAAATAATTAGTGAATCAGTTTGACCGGCAGACAGGTAAACGACGTCCCGAGTAGACTAAACAGAGCGCACGTGGGTTGTAAACATTCACCCGCACAATCCCCGCTGAGGACATTTAATGATTGATTTTTGGAAAAGGCCAAAGCCAATGAATACCGACTTTCCTGTTACTTTATAATTCCCGATTAATTTTAAATTACTTTCCCAAGTGCATGGAAAGGAGAGTGATCTAATGGTGACGTCATCCAGCATGACTAATCCAATCGTCATTCAACTTTTTCCTTTATCGTGTGCCAGTTATGCAGGTGATGTATGGCAGCTTGTTGGATCTTGTGAGCGATAGTAACGCTCGGTTGTGTCTCCGAGTGTGTTATTACCTCCGTCAAGCGCGATTTGCCCCGAGGCCAAAGCCTTCATCTGTTCCCGAGCCCGCTCGTCATTCGCCTCCAAGCGGGATGAAACGGCCCCAACCTCCGGCCATAAAATATAAAAATGGTGCAATCCGTAACCTGGTAACATCAAACAAGCATCACTTTATATTTTCATGACTTAATATATTATTACAGGAGTGGCCATCCATTTTCAACAGCTATTTTTGCCAACATTTGGCCGTATGGTTCTTGAGACTGCGTGGCGGAGGCAACAACCTGATTGATTGTTTCACGCCGACCGCTGCACGTGTTTCTTATCACAGGCATGTACTAGCATCGCATATACATCACCTTCAAAGCTGTTTCATCTTTCTGCATGTAAGGACCCCCCTCCAGTTGTGCTTACGTTTCTAATTAGAGGGGCAACGTACCCCCACTAATGACATCATTACCCCTACAACCCTCGAACAAGCTTTGCATCCACAGCCGGAGCAGGAACATCAGATGTGGACCCCTCCTACCTTCTAATTTGACTTTTTTGCTTGTTGGACTGCCTGGGAACTTCCTCACAAAAAACAAAAAAGGCCTCTATGTTAGGCAAAAAGATTGGGTTGTTACATTTTAGGTGAAATTGATTAAGAGCTGTGTTCCAATACTTTTGTCCATGAAGCAGATGTGACTGTATCTTTAAGGGGCCATCACAAAAAGCAAAAATCATGACTCAGTTGGAATGAACATGTATTTCAGTGATTTCATCCAAGCGGAGATTAAGGGCAGCAAGTAAATGGAGCGTGCAACCAAGTGGAGATTGTGGAGTATAAAACTGCAGTGGCCAGAGCTACAGCAGTTAAGCAACAAATGTTCAGGAAAAATCCGCACAAGCTGCTTCTTCCTATGCCTAGCAGACGTCCAAATCTGCCCCAAATGTTCCCGTCTAACTTCGGAAGCGCGTCGACTCGACTGTCATCATCGCTCTCGTCACATTTGTTACATCAGCAGCCTCGGCGGACGTATGATTCCATCAATTATTTACGGCCGGCTCTCAAATCATCTAAAGCGGACCTGACGGACCTGACAGACCGCCATCCCGAGAGTGCGTCTGACAGCTGCGAACCTGCGTGCTCACATCCTCGTCACACTTCGCTCAACCGTGACGACGTCGCCGGGCCTCAGCCGGATGTTGTCGTGTGATTCTGACAGGAGGAGGAGGAGGAGGAAGGTGGGGTGGGTCCGCCGGGCGCGTTTGTCGGGAAGCAGGTTGGCCGACGCGTAACGAGACGAGACAGCTGGCGGGTTCAACAGAGGTTAACGGCGGCGTGCACGTGGCGGCCGGCCCGAAAAAACAACAGAAGTGAGGTGACATGGAGAAGGTTTGCTGGAGATTCATGCTTGTCATGTAATGGGATTGTTCCGAGCCACTTGGGAAGGATAACAGACGCCTTGCACGATAGATATAAACAAAAGAGAACAGACTAGAAATAACCTGCAAAGTGAAAGGAAAAAAGTCAAAAATAATCCAGAAAGTCAAAACGTCCAAAGCAGATGTGTTTTTTAACGAGGTGCTAAGAGGGTCGCTCAAGTCGCACGGGGTGTCAAGTCGGCCACCCGCCGACCCCAAATTGCAACGTCTTCAAAAGCGAAACAACCCTGATGATGGACAGAAGCGTCGCGTTCAAGCACGTCAGGAGATTCGGTGCGGTGACCAAACGTGACGACAACGCAAATGGTCCAAAGGTTAGCAAGCACTCGGGAGCTTTGGTGAGCAGGCCGTTTGCTCCAGCTGTGTCGTGACCTCAAACGTGAGGTCAGCTCAAAAAAGCCCCCCACCATCTAGTTTTGACCCCCTGCTGGTTTGCTACATACTTTAAATGGGCCACTATCGATTCTCTAGCAACCAACCAGTGCTCGATGGGGTTCATCGAGGACAGTCCAATAAAAACGACTAAGTGACATAGTTACCCAACAAATTTGTGTCAAATAACAAAAAAGTTCCGGTCACAAGCTTAAACAACATTGTTTGGTCAGGACTTGATATCAAGCTGATTCCGGGTCAGTGTCGTGATACGTACCACTGCTGATATTTATGTCAAGTTTTCAGAATCTGCACAAAAATCTATCTCGTCATGATCATGAAGATATTTTATATTGTTAATATACATTATTAATCCAGAAAAATAATAAAGAATTAATACTTGCTAAATGGATAGATAATATCACAAAAGAATACATTGATTGGAAGGGAGCGGGGCTCATCAGTTCGTAGTCAGTCACTGTCCTGTCTCTAGTGCTCGTCTTTGTCTTTGAATGACAAAAGCAAGCCGGTTAAGGACCCTTGTCCATTTGTGGTAAGGGAGTGTCTTAAGGGTGGGGTTGGCAAGGGTGGGGTGTTGTTGGTGGGGGGTGTCAAATTGTGGAGGTCACCAGAGAAAGTCATTAGCAACCACCAGCTCAGACGCGATAATACCCAGAAGATTTACAATATTGTCTGCTTTCTTTGTCTTTTTTGGAAGGGAGGGGGGGGAAGAGAGACAGGAGTTGACGTCTTAGGTTTTATGGCAGCCGTGTTGCCCCTCCCCGACTAATGAGGCTGAACAACCAAGCCGACTTGTTGTGACCCATTACTAATGTCAACAAAGCCCCTCTCTATTTGTTTAGAAGCTTTAAAACCAAAAAGGTGCTTTTGTCACCGTCTTGATACATTTTGTGGTTTATGAGCGTAAGCATGGCGCGCACAAGCGTTGCCGAGTCTGTCTCCAGATGTTTTTGACAGGTGAGCGGCGCTCAGTGCTTTCATCAAGGTGGTCCAAGGCTCTCTTATCTTGTGTTTACCTCTCGGGGACGGCACTGATGACGCTTTCATTCGCCTCATGACGCATGCAAATTTTTTTTTTCAAATAATAAAGATAGCCCTCCATAAGATTGTAATAATAGTATATACAAAAACTATGGCCCAACCATTTAGAGGCAGGATTATGCAAATTAGCCAAACTGTGCTGTCACCGTGGGACACAATTCAGAAAGTCTGTCTCAGACACATTTTAGGAACTAGATCAAATATTGACTCTGTGATGTTAATTCCACATTTCTCTCCAGAGACACATTTTTATACGTCACCTAGTAATCATGCCATTTGTAACTGTTTTACTGTGTTGATTACACAACAGTCCTTTCCCTAGTGATTAAAAAGCAGCGTCAGGTCTACGTGGAGAATCTCCATGCTGTGCGACGCTAAACATCTGTTTCTGCTTTCGCCAGCATGGGGTCGTTCCCGCTAAGCCTCTAAACTCCTGTGGGGCGAGAGCCAGCCCGCCTGGCAGAATGGAGATTAGAATGCGCTTGCACAACATCTGACGAGACAGTTTGTTGCTCTTTAGAGTTTGTTTGTTCTCAGTCGTAGGGCTGGGCCTTTTGGCCTTTAAATGAAATATCAGCAATTTAATTCTTTCATAGTCAGATTATTGTGACATTTGAACACAAACAGACTGAACCAGACATACAATACTCAGAGGCATATATTCTTTATCCTCTGTCAAGAACAGCCAATATTGTTGTTGGTGAAAGCTGTAAACTACAGAAGCCGCTAATCTCTTGGTAAACACAATTCAATTAAATAGCTCCACTCAGCGGTCACATTTTCTTTTTCTATATGTTTTTCCTACTCTTAAACAAGGACTTCGTCAGGGCTAGAAGCTTGACATCTGGAGAAAATCGTAACCACCAGGTTGTCGGACCACAGAGAATTTATAGCCGTATGTCGTTTGTGATGTGGAAGCCGTACGAGCTAAAAGGTCACGTGAAAGCAAAAAGGTGGCCTGTTAGTATTGACAAAACCTGAAAAAAATATATTTTGTAGTATCAAAAGGTTGGTTTTAAGTCATATTTGGTCATTCAAATATTAAAATGTATCCAATTCTTAAAAAAAAAAAAAAAAATTAGTAATGTATCTCACTTTTTTTTTTACATATCTCGCTTTTTAACGCTTGTGTAATTTTGAAAAAGAAGTTTACAACTGACTGACTATGTCATTTTCATTGTTTCACACCCACAGGAAAAAGGCTAAAATAACATTTGATAGGATGCTAGCTAGACAACAAACACACAGTGTCTGTCTTTTAGCAGACATCTCATTGTCACTCCGATCCACTCATGACCACACACTAAATACAGACACATGCTGAGTTGTCCATAAATATGCCCGTAATAAACATGTGGCGTGATTCGATCCCGCCTCGTTCACGCAGCCCGGAATGTCCTTCTGCTATGTTTGTAGTGGTTTCGTCATTTCAAAACAGAACCTGGTAACTAGCACTATAAAATATTTATTGTTTCTTGTTATTTTTTTTTTATCTCTTTCCATGTTTATTTGAGGACATTTTAGCCAAGTGTGTAAAAGGTCACACACATTGTATGAGTGACATGTGTCAGGTTGGCATCTTGAGGCCATGCAACTCCCACCTGCTTTAAATACGCACAGGCAACAATAGCAGCGTCTGCCATCTGCTCTGTCAAACGACTAAAACCTCCTCTCTCTTTCCTTGTGCCTCCCCAGGGTCCACACAGGTGAGGCCACGGCGAAAAACATTGGCCCATCTGTCAGGCTACGTGTCGAGTTGCCCGGTGCCGGGTGCAAGTGAATCGAGGGAGGCAAAGAAGCCGACTTTTCAAAGAGCAACCCCGCCTGCTATTTGGGCTACGCTGTGGCCAGGGAGTGTCTCGCTTTCTGACACTAAAAGAGCCGCCCACCTATCCAAAGGACTGTGTACATACTGGATATCAATTAACCTAAGCGCTAAGATTACCCCCCTCCGCAAAAAGAGACACCAAACTTAAACGCTGTGGTTTCCTCAAATGCTACCCTCCAATTTCAAGGAATGAAACTCACGTGTTGAACCAGCGACTGCACAGTTTGGAGGGCTTTCCTATCCTGTGGAATCATCATGAAGCCGTTGACCCCCATCGGGTCACCGTCCCCCCTTCGGCTCCTCAACAAGGGTCCAGAGTACTTGCGGCGGCAGATCGACGGCGGGAACCACGGTCGAGCGATTAGTGCCGTAGAGAGGCTGGAAGCAGACAAGGCTAAGTATGTCAAGAGCCAGCAGGTCATCAACACCAAACAGGAACCAGTGTTGGTGCCGTGCGCCACCCCGCCACCAACTCGGAGGGCTTTTGCCTCTCCCCAACTCCCTCCTCGCCGTTTATCCGGCACCCCCTTCTCCACTCTGTCCGGATCTTTTACCTCCAGGGATGAAAATGAAAACGACGATTCCAGAAAGGAGAATCAACTGTCTTCCATTGACATGGAGGCTCATAAAAACGTCATCAACAATAGGAAGCTCCCCAGCCCCAGAGCACACGGATTCACCACCCCGGTGGCCCCGCACAGTGCACCCGTCCTCCGCAGGAGCACCGGCAAACGCATGATGAGACCCGACTCGCTCGTCATCTACCGGCAGAAGAAAGAGTGCAAGAGTCCCAATGGCGAGAACGGCAGTGTGGAGCTGAAAGGTTACAGCTTCGTCCGCCGCCTCTTCCAGGGCTCCATGAGGGACAAGACTGGCGGGGGAGTCCATAAAATGGTCATCGGCGAGGAGAAAGCACCCTCGCGGGATGGAGACTCCCGCATGTCATGGACTAATGATAAGGATATGACGGATGGTGGGCCAGGGAGCAGGAGATCCAGCAGAACAGACCAGGAACATAGCCCTGGCTCCATCACCAGCCCGGGGTTGGGCTCTACAACAGATCAGATCAATGATGGATCTGAAGATACCATAGATGAAGGCATAGACGACAACGATCCGTGGAGAAGGGTGATACCGCAGCATTCGTCATGTGGGAGCAAGTTTGGGGTGTTGCGTCGTTCCAAATCGGACCTGCATCTCCGCTGCTCTGTAGCCTGGTCTGAACAGGAGCAGTTCTTTGACTTTTGCGGCCTGGATGCCGATCTGATTGAGCGCCTCGGCCGGGACAATTTCCCGTCAGGCGCCAGCTCCATAGACACCCTTTCGCTGGCTCTTCGCAGCGTTGCCGGCGACGGCGGTACAGAGCCCAGCGAGTTCTCCCGCCACTCTGGGGACGGGTTGTTTCAGGAGGAGCTGGCCGAGCAGCCACCCACTGGCGTGTCCATCATCGAGAGGAACGCTCGGGTTATCAAGTGGCTCTACGGGTGCAAGAATGCCGCTCGGGAAGGACCCAAAGAGTCTACGGTTTGATCTCGAGGACTATATTTCATTTAGCACATTGTTTACGTCAGTAATGTGGCGGTTGATTCTTGAAAAAGATTTTTTCCCCAAATGACTCAATGGATCAAACTATTTATGGATCATCTGCAAATGGACTGATTCCAGATATACAATCCTAAACAGAACTGGATTCTGAACTATTTTTTGAGGGCACATAGCTATAATTGCATGCTAATAATGACAGCACGGATTTTGTGAACTAAATTATTGGAGAAAAGCTGCGCAAAGTGAACCATGAGTACCTCATTCAAAAATGTCAGTTTTAATTCAGAGCTTCTTTTTTATTATTATTATTAAACGCAGGCGTTCGAACAAACTTGCCAGACTCCCCTGTGGGGTTGTTCATGTACTGAAATGGACGGAGAACGAGGTGATAAAGATATAACTTTTTCTCCTTTCTAGGGGGTTTATTCTACTTTATTTTTATATACACTGTCCTGATAGTTGCTTGTGACACTATTGATTACCACTAAGAGAACCTGTGAAAAGTACTACGAACACCAAACTGTTTCTTCTAGTCAGCTTTCAATAGATTATGGTCACCATTTAAAAGTCAAGTCAAAGTGTAGGTTGCCGAAATCCTGGATGAAAATAGTTTTGATGCAAGTGTTGTGGAAGTCAACTTCCTCATCCTTCATTGGTACCTTCAACTTATTGACGTTAGTGTGAAAGTGGCTTAAAACAAAAAGACAATCAAGATGTAAGCTGTTCAGTGATGAGCTGCATGTGGCGGTAAAGCCTCAAAGCTAAAACCACAGATTCTACCTCACTTCATTCATCACTGACCAGCTCTACGGATAGCTCACTTCTATGGTACGGGCCAAATGCAGACTCGAGGGTCATTCAACGTATGTTGACTAATGCGATAAATTAACGGAATGACTCGGAAACCTTGATAGCTTTAGTGTCATTAATCATCTCCAAGGCACACTCCTTCAACTGGACCTACTTTTGGTTGCGTGTTTACAAAATGGCTCATGTTTTTGTGATTTTGTACATGAAAGACTTTTTTTTTTTTACTCCAAAGAGATCTGTATCATACACATGGCAAATAAATACAAATAATGACTGATTTCAACTGTTTCTCTGTGTTGTTTTGAGTAATGTAACAGAAAAGGGGCCTAGTACCAATCCTTGGGGAACACCTTTGGACACTAAGTAGCATATAAAAAAGTAAATATTGTGTGGGCAGTCAAAAAATTGTCATTAAATTAATTATCAAGATTAAAATCAGATCCCACTCAGACCAGAAAGCATTTTTGTGGTTTATGATAACTTTTTACAGGTTTTTGATATAAAGTATCCATTAAGTCGTTATCTGGGACCCTTTTAAGTTTTTTTTGAAGAGCTTTTAAGAATCCAAAGATCTGGGTTTGTACTCTGCTCACACACATTTTTTTTTTAAGGACAGAAAACATCAACCTCCTTCCATCTTTTCAAATAGCAGCAAGACAATTAGCCTCCTATGTCAGCCTCACTGAGCGCAGGGCCCGCTGTGAGACATCCTGTTTTGGATTCACAGGACAAGCTTTAAACACATGCTCATGTTTTGGGTTTGCCCCCCCCCCCCCTCCATCTTTTCTGCTGCCTTGAAATAAACAAGACACCAGCTGGCAGAGGACAATTCCCAACGTATAATTGTAGGGATGGACATGATCGGGCAGTGCTGAGCAAGCAAAGTCACAGGGAACAGAAATACCCTATAAAATCTACAAAGTACGCGGTTAACCACGCCAGGATGCCGAAGTGGGTTTTCATTCACGTAAAACCTCCGCAGGGGGCCCAAAGACCAACTACCTGACCCAATTATGAAGACTAATGAGAAAAGCCTCTGGGATCCATTTGTCATGTTCCACTTTCAGGCGGGCACACATGCAACAGCTCAGTTTCCATACGTCCAAGTGGCCTTAAACTGTGCCTTTGCTTTTCAGTCGCATTTTTTTCCCCTCGCCTCCTTTTCTCCGAATCGTCATCATAATGTGTGTCAGGGTTAGAATGGATTCCGTATTAAACTTGATACTAGATAACTTCTATATTTTTTTTTGTTAGCTACCCCATTAGCGACATTTCTTTAAAGCGAACATGAGAATTAAAACCCAAATTTTCGATATTGGTTAAAAAAAAAAAAAAAATGCTGTTTTGGCTATAAACTCAGACCTTGACCAGCAGGCTTGATATGAAGCAGACCAAACAACTGACAAGTGAGTGCAAGGTACAACGAGAACGCTTATTTAAGCACTTGTGTCAAAGATTCCCCCCCCCAAAAAAAAAAATCCGACAGATGAATCACTCACACATGGACAATGCAATATTTCAGACGATCAGCAGAGAATAAAAAAAAAAAAAAAAAAAGGGCTTAAGTCCATTCCAATTGGCTATAAGTTTACTCCCGACTTTGGCAAAAGGGTTTTGGGTATCAGGAGCTATCCAGTTGTTGGTATCCCGTACCGGCGTGGGGCCATAAATCACACCGGTGCGCCCTTTCGTTGCCTTCTCTCCTATGTGACCTCTGCTTCATGACCGAGGTGGGGGCACGAAGGGGGTCTGGGAAACCTGAGCAGCACGTCGTGCTTGGGGTGGGCTGGTACATTGATTCGAAGCAAGGAGAAGACAAGTTTTGTCTTTTTTAATCAGAGCCGCTCAGAAGCCGACAGTAGCGAACCCGAGTAAATCCAACGTTTGTTTTCACCTGCTCAGAACGCCCAAGACGAGGATTTACGGGAAAAAGGAATGTTCTCACTTTAATGTAGGTTAAATCAAGAGTCCCACATACCACACTTATCCCACTAAGCTGCTGGGAAAAAAAATAATTGAACAAAAATAATATTTTAGCTCTTATAAAGGAGGCTCCTGTTGAGCCCTCTTTTGGGGTCACAGAGATGACACGCTAACAGAAAAAAAGATAAACATTGTTAAAAGAAAAAATATTTTGAATTTTTAAAATATTTTATCTGTCAAGTAAACAGAAAAAAGATGAACAAAAAGAAAAAATGTATTGTATTTTAAAAAAAAGCTTTTGTCCCTTAAGTAAACAGAAACTAAGCTGGATTTTGGGAAACAATTCAGAAGAAATGCAAGACTAGCAATGTATATTGTATACATATTTGAAATATGAAAAGTTTAAGCCTTTGCTTGGCAGCTTGTGTCCGTGTCGAGGGGCTTTTGCTGCCATTAATCCGGTTAATGAAAACATTGGTGCCTGGCCCCCAAGTGAAAACCTTTCGATCTCCGTGAAGAATCAATTTGGAGGCACGACTAGCCTGCAGGCAGACTGGCTGAGTCCAGGCTCAGACCTTTATATGAGGACCTCGACAGAAACTAAAAAAGATTTCCACTCGTACAGCAGCTCTGTATAAAATATAAAATACATGAAGTCTTTTCTGGTGAGGCTCCAGATGAGGATGAAGAGCCAGTCTGTCTACTCTCGCTTTCTCAGACCTTCATCCTCATCAAAGCCGGTGACCTCACCACACTTTTTGGGTTTGGCCGCTCGCCGCCAGCGCCCGGTTGAGCCGCCGGGGCGAGGGAAGGCGATGCGGATCGGCGCCACGCTGGGCCGGACCTCCCCGGAGGATTCGCTCCGCGACGAAACCACAGCAAGAGCCCCACGTGACGTGTGGTGGTGGAATGGGACAATTTGTTTGCACTGCATGGGCACTTAGTACGCGAAGTGACGCATCAACAAGATGGGTTTACTTAAAAAGGAAGAAAATTAGGGGGTGAAAAGTCATTAAAAAAAAAAAAAAAACGTACTTAACTTACACTTAACTAAAAAGTTGTTTTTTTTCGCGATAATGTTACAAGAAAAAAAAAGCTGTATTTAATCAAATGTAAAAGAAGAAAATGTTTTTTTTTAAAATGCAAAAAAACGTTTTTTACAGGAAATTGAACAAAATATCTTTCAAGCATTTTATTTATTTATTTATTCATTTTAAAGCTGCAATAAAAGTATTTTTATTTTATTTATTTTTTTAAAAAAAAACAACCCAAATGTTCAATGTTAGCTCGGGAAACCCTCAGCAGCTCTTATTTGAGTAGCAAATCAGCACAAACACATTTGAGATTTTTACCATAAAAGGTCAATCTTAAGGTCAGATGTGTGAATTAGAAAATGTACATTTCTCACAGGTAGGCCAATTGTATAAAACTTCTATCTGAGGAAGTAACTAAACCGTCAGTCTAAGCCGGACGTAATTGTAGCCCTAACTTTAAGAGAAACAGAAAACAATGTACACTACCTGTCACGGCGAGGAACAACACACAGGAAGTCTGCTTCATTCTGCAGCGCTGCGTGAACAAAGACGTCAACATTCTTCACTCGAGCCGGCGTCCTGCAAGGAGGCATGAGGATCTGCACCAGGTGTGTCCCAATTGGAAAGGTGCAGCTGCAAAGACTGAAGGAGCACGTACAATTAAGTCTAATTGTCTCGTCCACAAGCGCAACACCCCGGAGGGAAACGTTGCTCTGGAAAAGGGGAAATGAAATTTGGGAAATATGCAGCCATTTAATGATATTACATGTAGACCACATAGCGCTCAAGCCACGAGTTAATGTTTAGCAATCTAAAATGCAGCCACATGGGCCACACAATCAGTTTTTTTCTTCATATCGTCAAATATTATGACAAAAGTCTTGATAATGCAAATGTTGGGTTAGTAGAAGCCATGCTGTAAAGGGCCAAATTTCATCTATTTGTGGCCCAAACTGCAGAAACTTGCAAGGCGGAATCTCCTGACACCCTCCGTCAGCATCTCTGCCGGACACCCGAGGACCTTTTCACCTGCACTCGCTGTCGGCACGCATTCCCACGTCACAAATAGACTGTCAGGAGACGCTGACCGAGGCTCGAAGATGCCTTTCGCATCACAAAGGCAGCCTAGCATTGGCACATTTTGTAGCATAGCTTAACATACCATAATGTAGCGCAACATTGTGTAGCATAGCCTAGCGTAACATAGCATACTGTAGCATCACATAGCATACCTGTAGTGGAGCATATAGTATGTAGCATAGCATAGCTTAAAGTAGCATAGAATGGTAGAGTGTAATATATCATATCATAGTTAGCGAGCTAAATTGTGTCGTTAAACTACAGCACAAGTGACCCTGTATCTTCATCTGGTGCTTTTTCTTTGGCTTTCTGTTGCTGTTTGTTTCCTTCAGCAAAGGCCACTGGGGGTCAAATTCATCATACATAATTTTAACCAGAAACTTGTCTTTCTTGCAGTGGTTAGCCGTTTGTAATTTTAAATTAGCTACAATAACATAACATATCTTAACAATGCGACTTCAAACATTGCCTGTATGGTCAATAAAGGTTGTGACCATGGTCCCACATACCACACTTATCCCACAGATTATTTCTGTTCCCTACATTCCCAACATTTTACAGGCTCTCACGGTGTATGTGGCTGAGTGCACGCGTGTACACAGAAGCAAAGAACAACATGTAGAGAAAGTAGCAGCTGGAGCAACAGTAACTTGAACACGAGAAAACTCACACACTCTCTCTCTCTCTCTCTCTCTCTCTGAGGCTTAAAACCTGTCTTGAAATCCTATTTTGAAATACTCCCCTGATGTTTGTCTATTGTAAATATTTTTCTCAGCAGTTTGTTATGAGAACGTAGACAAGTTTGGGCTGTACTGTAGATTACAACGGGAAGATGCACATCTGCGCTCCTCACATCAACAAATACGTGTAATGCGTGAAGGTATTTTGCTGACTCGTACTTTTTACAATAGGTGTGATTCATACTTGTCAACCATGTGAACCATAAAAAGTAAAAACTACTTGTTATGCACAAATAATGTCCAGAGATGTGATTCATGTGCACTTGTCCCGACTTGTTTGCTATAAAGACCAAACTTTTATGTGATGGATCAAATAAACATTAAATTAAATAATACTCCATTTCGTGTTGTCATGACACATAATACAAAAACAAAAAAGATAATCTGTTTCTTGCCTTGCCATGTTTGAGGCAGGTACATGTGCGTGCAACTTTTCCAGATGTGATATGAGTCACCAGCAGACACCCACCGTGGTCATATCTGAACACCACCAGACATGTCTGTGTTTATGCATCCCCCGTTTCTCTCGTAAAGTTCCATTAAGTCAGACAAAACAAGAGAAAACACCCTCCAGCTCATTTATTCACACCTTTCCGCCCCCGTGACTAATTTAACAAGCACACGATGATGACATCACCCGGACATCTTCAACCCACAAGTCAATGAAAAGGTGTGCAGTGAGTTTGCACAGTGTACACCAAACGTAATAAATGGCACCATGCTGTGCCAGGATACAGAAGAGAAGAAAAAACGGAAGTGCGACAGCAGGAGCCAAAGAGAAGCCAAATTGCGAAGGTCATAGGGCACACACACAACCGTTACAGAGAAATGTGTCAAACGGTGATTTTTTTATGTCCGAATCATGCGGGAAAACATTTTATTTTCAGAACACAATGTGGATGATTTCTGACTTGAAAGGATGTGAGACTGCAAAGGAAGCATTGTTTTGAGATGACTGTACAGGAAGTCCAAAAAGGAGGACGTGGGGGCAGCAGATCCGCTCCCGACGATTCAATCAATGAGGACAAACAGGCCTCAGATCTCTCCGTCACGCGAGAGCAAGAACCAAAACAGACTGGCTGGCTGCTGACGTGATGACGAGTGGTGTACACAGTCAAAGGTAAATGTCTCCCCCTGGTGGCCAAAAGCGTTATAGCCTTAGGTTGCCATTGTCCACAACAGGGAATTTATAAACGCAAAATAATGTAAATAATCCATCCAGCTATTATCTGAATATCTTATACTTCAAACAACAGTTATTGTTTACCTTACAGGGCAAAACAAAGTACAAAATAATGAAAAAAAAAAGCAGAAAATGTGAAGCGGTTCTCTTTATTATCCTGATTTTTGTAGTTCATGTATCATCAGTTAGTCAGTCCCAAATGCTGTAACCACATTTCTATTGCGGTACTCAACGAAAAACAAAACACAATGAAACATACACAACACAATAGAGGGAAAAAAAAAAAACACAAAATCACAAAAATCTCACAGTCCCATTTTAGATCAAATCGTAATCAAATCTAATCCAATTGTTCCACTGGAAAATGTACTGTAATGTACATTTGTACATGTAACATCATTTTTTATTATTTTTCAAAAGATTATTGCATAAGCAGGGATAAACTAATTAGATCATGAAAGATAGGGTTGCCCCAACCATAAAATATATATATTTAAAAAAAATATTGAAAAAAATTCAATGCAGTTCCCTGTATTATTACTTAATTATGATTGCATATTTTTTCTTACCTGCTGTAATACCTGAATTTCCCCAGCAGGGGCTGGATTTCCTCTACGTTCTCTAGTTGCTCTTGGCTGGGCTGGCCCTCCTCAATTCGGCTAGCTTGCTGGTGACAAAGTTCCACTTGAAGGAAGCGTCCTCACTGCCCGCTCCTCCTCCCAACGTGACGTAGTTGGAGAAGCCGTTATTGCCGTCGCTCTCCTGTGACTCCGCCTCCTCCTCACCGTCCATCCCCGCTGCCTCAGATGGCCCCGCCACCACCGCCTCCTCTTCTTCCTCCTCGCCCACTTCCGTCACCCCCTCGTTGGCATCCGTCGCCTCGCGGGTGGCGGCGGCGGCAGCCTCCGCCTGCTTCTTGGCGGCCCAATTGGCAGCAAAGCTATCCCAGAATCCACTGCGGCGAGCGGGCCTGCACGGTTCCTCTGGCTTGACTGCAAGTGGGCTGACATATTACATAAGATGATGAAGGATATATCCTTTGCTTTATATTATTATTTAAAACATAAGTTTCAGGTTTCTACTAAGTATTCTTACTACTATATGTTCACACTTAATCTTTAAAATGTAATACAAATATGTGCATATGTGAACAATCACACTCGCACACATTAAAGTCCACTCACTGGTCAGCGACTGGAGGACTTGGTGTTTCTTGCAGTAGTTGGTGCTCGTCGTCTTTATTGAAGAGAGCTGACAGTCGATTCCAGCTTTTGGCCCCCGCCCCCTGCATCTGGACACGCACACACAAATATATATGTATATACATGTATACGCACACGTGGGGTCAAAGGTAAAAGGAGACGTTCCCATATGAAATCCCATTTGGCATACTTTGCGGGCCAGCTGGGAGACAGCGTTCTGGCCTTCATCATGCTGGACTGGACTCATCATGTCTTCATCGACCTCACTCACCTGAAAACACACACACACACACATGCGCACACACAAAATGAAGAACTTGGCCTGACGTGTCACTCCAGAGCAATGCCAGCTGATCCCTTTGTTGTGCTTCTGTGCTGGATTGAGTTTCTCGCCACTCTTTTTTTTGTGGTTCACTTTTGATGGAGCCAAAATGAGGCCCGCGACATTTTGCAGTCTCTCTCAAAGCGTGGGGCTCCCTCTTGTGGCACAGGAAGGAATCACTGCCTGCTTTTATTTAGATGTATTGTTGACATCACTTTTATGTGCAATCCGTTTTTTCAGACTCCGCTGGAAAAGGTGAAGCGTCCATCAACAGGGAGTCATAAAAGGCGTTATCAGTCAACGTGTGTTTGCAAAATCCCTAAAAGAGGAAGCATCGTGCACCACAGGGCCTAAAGGCACATTGTGTGGTAGCCAGTGCTATTTCTCAATTCAGAGTGTGTACATCAGTACCTCATCAGCCGAGTCGTCCACGTACTCCGGGTTGAACGTCTTCAAGACTTTGCCCTTATAAAGTCTCCACAAAGGATTCATGCTGGCCTCGGCTGGACGCTGCTCTGACTTAACTCTGGCTTCACTCGAGTTTGTCTTCTTTTTCCTCCTTTTTGCGCTTCATCAAGTGGTCAGCAGCAGCCAGGGGGATGCCTGGAGTGAAGCATCAAGAGAGCCTGCACGGGTGAAGCTGTCAATGCGTACACCTGCGTGGACACACACACACAGGGAATGAATGGGTGGGTGAGTCAGCGTCACGGTTGAGGATGCCTGCCTGGGTTACCTGGAAACAGGTGTGGATTTCCTCATGCATATTTCACAGAGTCTCTCTTACACAGCCACAGCTCCATTGTCAGACACCACTGGCTCCAGTAACACACACACACACACACACACACACACACACACACATCCTTGTTAACCTCCCTCTGCAGGACCCGACTTACTTTACCGAGTTCTGGGGTCCACCCTTTCTAGTGGTCCAAGAACTATGAAAAAAATCAGGCAAGTCCCAAAAAAAATCTTGTTACTAAAAATCACTTTCAATAAACACAATTTGAAACTTTTTTTTTCATGTCAGTTTTTCAGTCATATCTGGGGCCTGTTTCTAACATTTCGGCTTTGCGGGTTCCACCTTTACACACATGAGATTTTTAGTCAGTTATGGGGATCGCTTTTAATATTTCAACCTTAAGAGGTCTACCTATACACACATTATTTTTTTAGCCAGTTATGGAGCTTGCTGTTAAGATTTAAGACTTGTTAGGTCTGCCTTTATAAAGAGGATCTATCAAGTTCAACCCCAACCCTAATCTTACCCAAACATGCATTTGTGTGGACTTAATCATTTGAGAAAACCTAAAAATTTTGTTAGTGTTATTAATACTTTCATCTGGCTAAATATACTAGATATACATTGAAATGTGCATTCTAAAATACATTCTGAAGTCTTTATTCAGATTCTGGTCCATTTTCCTTGGTCACAGTCTTAATATTCTTCAATTTGTTCAGTCATATTGGTACATTTTAAAATATTTAAATTCTGCATTTTAGCTAACTATAAAGTACACAGGATTTACAAGTAATAATTGTCTTGAGTCAAAATTTTAAATGGACACATTACAAATGTAGCCAATGAATAAAGGAACTTATTTAATCTAACATTTACGAACAGGAGAAGTGGAGCATAAAAAAAATCACAAACAAATAGTGAACAAATGGTGAAACAGGACCAGCCATGTGTTTCTATCTCTGTTAAGGGAAGCTGTTTCACTCATATTTTCTCCTCATGGTGGTTATTCTCTTTTTGACAAAGTACTTAACAGCTCGGTGCTTGTGGTTCTGCAGCAATGCATCTCTCGCAGTCAAGCTTACCAGGAACCTGATTTGTCAATATATACTTCCTTGAATGTTTATTTACTGCAGCACATTCCTCTGGGGTCCAGCTTCTTTTCACAACTTTTCCGTTACCTAAGGGCATAGGAAGAGCACTTTTTAGTTTACAACTTAATTAGAACAAAATTGCATAAAGAATACATTCACTTTATGTACAATTATCCGACAATATAATTCAAATGAGATATTTTATAACGTCAACTATCTTTGTCAACAGTGATGAGCCTACAATAGACATAAGTAAATCAGTTAATATCTGAGATATTAATCCGGTCATTTAAGTTGCTAGGTGGTCTTCAGTGTCAGCTGTTTTGATATTAACAAAATTAAAAATAGATGCACAAAAGGGTAACATTAGAATGCCCCCAGTTTTGGTGGTGGGGGAAAGAGGTCTCTCATTTTCTTGACTACTTTTAAGCAGTTTTGCATTTGACCAGAATGTCACTGCTGGTAGATGAAGCAATTCCTGGACCCTACAGAGGTTGCACAGGCAGTCAAACTCCACCATGGCAGCACATTGGGATGCACCATTTCTCTGACAAAACCATTAAGAACAGATACAAGTTGTTGCAAAATCAGGGAAAATAAAAAATAAAAATCAGAGAAAAAATTTTTTCAGACAGTGTTTTACATGTATGGGGAATTTGCTTTGATAACGTGCTACACATGGACAAACAAAGATGATAAAAGTAAATTTGGAAATATATAGTGTGTAAAAAATTAAATGCAAGCTGTATAAGAATGGTATCTGCCTTGGTGTGACAATGTGTGAATTTGCATATTCACTAATAGGTTAATCTAGAGCAATTTTTCTTTCTCTCTTTTGAGGTAAATGTGTCATGTATACATTACCGCTATTTAAAAATAGATGTAAACAAACATCTCACATATAATCAAGGTTAGCAATGACCTGTAACTCACATGAGAAAGGATGGGTCAATTTTCATTTTATGACAAAATTCAAAAGTTTAGACCTTACATGTCTAAGAAAAAAAGTCAAGTGGTGTTTAATATATCTTGCTTGGGTCATCTAAATCTTAGTAAGCAGCATATGTGAGGATAATTAGATACTGATACAGTAGTAACAATTGGGCAATTTAAAAGTAACTGTGATAAAGTTATATATTGAAAAGGATTACTCTAAACTCACCTCCCTTTTTGGCAGACTTTTCATTACTTGGGCCACGAGATGCGGAGGTACAAGAGGTCACTTCTATCACTTCTGGGATCAGCCCATCTGAAATGATGATTTTTAAGTACAGAAAAAAAACACAGTATAGCAATATTCTAAAACAAAAATTAACTGCACCTGTATAAGAATGCTTGGTCAAATTTAATATACTCTTGTTTTGAGCGGTCCTTTTGGGAATCATTGTCAGTATCATCACTGTCTGAGTAGTCCACTTTGAGAAACTCCTTTGATAATTGATAGCTCTATGGAGGGAATTAAAAGAAATGTGTTGTTAGTTTCTGCAAGCTACTCTTATATGCTGTATTAATATAAAGACTAGAAATTCTTTGCTCAAAATAATTAAAATTTCTGTCCAATATCTTAACTGGTAGACGACCGGTGCTGTACACATTCTCTGAAATATGCCAAAACCTTATATCACAGGAAATTTTACATATAAAACATGGAAAAGGCTCCAAAATTTACAACAAAGAAGCCACAAGAAACCATATTTCAGAAATCTGTTATGTGTGTGTGAATGATTGGCTTGGTTGGAATAACCATGACAACCTTAGATCCATACGGAGGGCCCCACAAGTAGCCATCAGAAATCTGTTATGTGTGTGTGAATGATTGGCTTGGTTGGACACCCATGGGCGGATGTTTCAACAATCCATCTATAGGTGTGTGTGCCACTGGTTCGTTTGGGCTCTATGAGGAGAACCACTAAAACCGTGTGATCCAATGGTTGGCTGAATGCTGTTTAAGGTACCTTCTGACTAAAGAACAGCTTTCCAACTAAAAGCTGTAAACTAAGAGAACAAGAAAAGGTCTACAAAGTTTATTTCTTACAACAAAGTCGCACTGAATGTTACCTGTTGGCTGGCATCTTGTTTGATGTTATCATCAGGGTCAGAGTCCTGCCAAGTTCTGGCTGGTTCAGGCAGCGCACCATCAACAGGAGCCTGAGAGCCTGTCACCTGGAATTAAAACCACAAATAACTTACCAACATCATACAGACACCACAAATGACAGACTCAAGACCTGTATAGTTAAATCATGTGAAGTTAGTCCCCGAAACCAAACAAGCTTTTCTAACTAAAGTGTTCCAGTCAGTTCTGGATGTCTAATCAGGTCCTATAACAGCATCTTTATGGATGTAGTGGAGCATCCTTCAGCATGACACTTTAGCCGTTTAGCTGTTGAGGATGTGTGGAACTATAGCTGTAATATAATCAGCCTCCATAATGTCCATAACCAAAATATGATCTAAAAACATGAGACAACCTTCGATCCATACGGAGGGCCCCACAAGTAGCCATCAGAAATCTGTTATTATGTGAGTGTGAATGATTGGCTTGGTTGGAATAACCAAGACAACTTTAGATCCATACGGAGGGCCCCACAAGTAGCCATCAGAAATCTGTTATGTGTGTGTGAATGATTGGCTTGGTTGGACACCCATGGGCGCATGTTTCAACAATCCATCTATAGGTGTGTGTGCCACTGGTTCGTTTGGGCTCTATGAGGAGAACCACTAAAACCGTGTGATCCAATGGTTGGCTGAATGCTGTTTAAGGTACCTTCTGACTAAAGAACAGCTTTCCAACTAAAAGCTGTACGTAAATTAAGAGAACAAGAAAAGGTCTACAAAGTTTATTTCTTACAACAAAGTCTAACTGAATGTTACCTGTTGGCTGGCATCTTGTTTGATGTTATCATCAGGGTCAGAGTCCTGCCAAGTTCTGGCTGGTTCAGGCAGCGCACCGTCAACAGGAGCCTGAGAGCCTGTCACCTGGAATTAAAACCACAAATAACTTACCAACATCATACAGACACCACAAATGACAGACTCAAGACCTGTATAGTTAAATCATGTGAAGTTAGTCCCCAAAACCAAACAAGCTTTTCTAACTAAAGTGTTCCAGTCAGTTCTGGATGTCTAATCAGGTCCTATAACAGCATCTTTATGGATGTAGTGGAGCATCCTTGAGCATGACACTTTAGCCGTTTAACTGTTGAGGATGTGTGGAACTATAGCTGTAATATAATCAGCCTCCATAATGTCCATAACCAAAATATGATCTAAAAACATGAGACAACCTTCGATCCATACGGAGGGCCCCACAAGTAGCTATCAGAAATCTGTTATTATGTGTGTGTGAATGATTGGCTTGGTTGGAATAACCAAGACAACTTTAGATCCATACGGAGGGCCCCACAAGTAGCCATCAGAAATCTGTTATTATGTGTGTGTGAATGATTGGCTTGGTTGGAATAACCAAGACAACTTTCGATCCATACGGAGGGCCCCACAAGTAGCCATCAGAAATCTTTTATGTGTGTGTGAATGATTGGCTTGGTTGGACACCCATGGGCGCATGTTTCAAATATCCATCTATAGGTGTGTGTGCCACTGGTTCGTTTGGGCTCTATGAGGAGAACCACTAAACCCGTGTGATCCAATGGTTGGCTGAATGCTGTTTAAGGTACCTTCTGACTAAAGAACAGCTTTCCAACTAAAAGCTGTAAACTAAGAGAACAAGAAAAGGTCTACAAAGTTTATTTCTTACAACAAAGTCTAACTGAATGTTACCTGTTGGCTGGCATCTTGTTTGATGTTATCATCAGGGTCAGAGTCCTGCCAAGTTCTGGCTGGTTCAGGCAGCGCACCATCAACAGGAGCCTGAGAGCCTGTCACCTGGAATTAAAACCACAAATAACTTACCAACATCATACAGACACCACAAATGACAGACTCAAGACCTGTATAGTTAAATCATGTGAAGTTAGTCCCCAAAACCAAACAAGCTTTTCTAACTAAAGTGTTCCAGTCAGTTCTGGATGTCTAATCAGGTCCTATAACAGCATCTTTATGGATGTAGTGGAGCATCCTTGAGCATGACACTTTAGCCGTTTAACTGTTGAGGATGTGTGGAACTATAGCTGTAATATAATCAGCCTCCATAATGTCCTTAATTAAAATATGATCTAAAAACATGAGACAACCTTCGATCAATACGGAGGGCCCCACAAGTAGCTGTCAGAAATCTGTTATTATGTGTGTGTGAATGATTGGCTTGGTTGGAATAACCAAGACAACTTTAGATCCATACGGAGGGCCCCACAAGTAACCGTGAGAAATCTGTTATTATGTGTGTGTGAATGATTGGCTTGGTTGGAATAACCAAGACAACTTTCGATCCATACGGAGGGCCCCACAAGTAGCCATCAGAAATCTGTTATGTGTGTGTGAATGATTGGCTTGGTTGGACACCCATGGGCGCATGTTTCAAATATCCATGTATAGGTGTGTGTGCCACTGGTTCGTTTGGGCTCTATGAGGAGAACCACTAAAACCGTGTGATCCAATGGTTGGCTGAATGCTGTTTAAGGTACCTTCTGACTAAAGAACAGCTTTCCAACTAAAAACTGTAAACTAAGAGAACAAGAAAAGGTCTACAAAGTTTATTTCTTACAACAAAGTCTAACTGAATGTTACCTGTTGGCTGGCATCTTGTTTGATGTTATCATCAGGGTCAGAGTCCTGCCAAGTTCTGGCTGGTTCAGGCAGAGCACCGTCAACAGGAGCCTGAGAGCCTGTCACCTGGAATTAAAACCACAAATAACTTACCAACATCATACAGACACCACAAATGACAGACTCAAGACCTGTATAGTTAAATCATGTGAAGTTAGTCCCCAAAACCAAACAAGCTTTTCTAACTAAAGTGTTCCAGTCAGACCTGATGTCTAATCAGGTCCTATAACAGCATCTTTATGGATGTAGTGGAGCATCCTTCAGCATGACACTTTAGCCGTTTAGCTGTTGAGGATGTGTGGAACTATACATAGCTGTAATATAATCAGCCTCCATAATGTCCATAACCAAAATATGATCTAAAAACATGAGGCAACCTTTGATCCATACGGAGGGCCCCACAAGTAGCCAACAGAAATCTGTTATTGTGTGTGTGTGAATGATTGGCTTGGTTGGAATAACCAAGACAACTTTAGATCCATACGGAGGGCCCCACAAGTAGCCATCAGAAATCTGTTATGTGTGTGTGAATGATTGGCTTGGTTGGACACCCATGGGCGCATGTTTCAACAATCCTTCTATAGGTGTGTGTGCCACTGGTTCGTTTGGGCTCTATGAGGAGAACCACTAAAACCGTGTGATCCAATGGTTGGCTGAATGCTGTTTAAGGTACCTTCTGACTAAAGAACAGCTTTCCAACTAAAAGCTGTAAACTAAGAGAACAAGAAAAGGTCTACAAAGTTTATTTCTTACAACAAAGTCTAACTGAATGTTACCTGTTGGCTGGCATCTTGTTTGATGTTATCATCAGGGTCAGAGTCCTGCCAAGTTCTGGCTGGTTCAGGCAGCGCACCGTCAACAGGAGCCTGAGAGCCTGTCACCTGGAATTAAAACCACAAATAACTTACCAACATCATACAGACACCACAAATGACAGACTCAAGACCTGTATAGTTAAATCATGTGAAGTTAGTCCCCAAAACCAAACAAGCTTTTCTAACTAAAGTGTTCCAGTCAGCCCTGATGTCTAATCAGGTCCTATAACAGCATCTTTATGGATGTAGTGGAGCATCCTTCAGCATGACACTTTAGCCGTTTTGCTGTTGAGGATGTGTGGAACTATAGCTGTAATATAATCAGCCTCCATAATGTCCATAACCAAAATATGATCTAAAAACATGAGACAACTTTCGATCCATACGGAGGGCCCCACAAGTAGCCATCAGAAATCCGTTATTGTGTGTGTGTGAATGATTGGCTTGGTTGGAATAACCAAGACAACTTTAAATCCATACGGAGGGCCCCACAAGTAGCCATCAGAAATCTGTTATGTGTGTGTGAATGATTGGCTTGGTTGGACACCCATGGGTGCATGTTTCAACAATCCATCTATAGGTGTGTGTGCCGCTGGTTCGTTTGGGCTCTATGAGGAGAACCACTAAAACCGTGTGATCCAATGGTTGGCTGAATGCTGTTTAAGGTACCTTCTGACTAAAGAACAGCTTTCCAACTAAAAGCTGTAAACTAAGAGAACAAGAAAAGGTCTACAAAGTTTATTTCTTACAACAAAGTCTAACTGAATGTTACCTGTTGGCTGGCATCTTGTTTGATGTTATCATCAGGGTCAGAGTCCTGCCAAGTTCTGGCTAGTTCAGGCAGCGCACCGTCAACAGGAGCCTGAGAGCCTGTCACCTGGAATTAAAACCACAAATAACTTACCAACATCATACAGACACCACAAATGACAGACTCAAGACCTGTATAGTTAAATCATGTGAAGTTAGTCCCCAAAACCAAACAAGCTTTTCTAACTAAAGTGTTCCAGTCAGCCCTGATGTCTAATCAGGTCCTATAACAGCATCTTTATGGATGTAGTGGAGCATCCTTCAGCATGACACTTTAGCCATTTTGCTGTTGAGGATGTGTGGAACTATAGCTGTAATATAATCAGCCTCCATAATGTCCATAACCAAAATATGATCTAAAAACATGAGACAACTTTCGATCCATACGGAGGGCCCCACAAGTAGCCATCAGAAATCTGTTATTGTGTGTGTGTGAATGATTGGCTTGGTTGGAATAACCAAGACAACTTTAGATCCATACGGAGGGCCCCACAAGTAGCCATCAGAAATCTGTTATGTGTGTGCGAATGATTGGCTTGGTTGGACACCCATGGGCGCATGTTTCAACAATCCTTCTATAGGTGTGTGTGCCGCTGGTTCGTTTGGGCTCTATGAGGAGAACCACTAAAACCGTGTGATCCAATGGTTGGCTGAATGCTGTTTAAGGTACCTTCTGACTAAAGAACAGCTTTCCAACTAAAAGCTGTAAACTAATAGAACAAGAAAAGGTCTACAAAGTTTATTTCTTACAACAAAGTCTAACTGAATGTTACCTGTTGGCTGGCATCTTGTTTGATGTTATCATCAGGGTCAGAGTCCTGCCAAGTTCTGACTAGTTCAGGCAGCGCACCGTCAACAGGAGCCTGAGAGCCTGTCACCTGGAATTAAAACCACAAATAACTTACCAACATCATACAGACACCACAAATGACAGACTCAAGACCTGTATAGTTAAATCATGTGAAGTTAGTCCCCAAAACCAAACAAGCTTTTCTAACTAAAGTGTTCCAGTCAGCCCTGATGTCTAATCAGGTCCTATAACAGCATCTTTATGGATGTAGTGGAGCATCCTTCAGCATGACACTTTAGCCGTTTTGCTGTTGAGGATGTGTGGAACTATAGCTGTAATATAATCAGCCTCCATAATGTCCATAACCAAAATATGATCTAAAAACATGAGACAACTTTCGATCCATACGGAGGGCCCCACAAGTAGCCATCAGAAATCTGTTATTGTGTGTGTGTGAATGATTGGCTTGGTTGGAATAACCAAGACAACTTTAGATCCATACGGAGGGCCCCACAAGTAGCCATCAGAAATCTGTTATGTGTGTGCGAATGATTGGCTTGGTTGGACACCCATGGGCGCATGTTTCAACAATCCTTCTATAGGTGTGTGTGCCACTGGTTCGTTTGGGCTCTATGAGGAGAACCACTAAAACCGTGTGATCCAATGGTTGGCTGAATGCTGTTTAAGGTACCTTCTGACTAAAGAACAGCTTTCCAACTAAAAGCTGTAAACTAATAGAACAAGAAAAGGTCTACAAAGTTTATTTCTTACAACAAAGTCTAACTGAATGTTACCTGTTGGCTGGCATCTTGTTTGATGTTATCATCAGGGTCAGAGTCCTGCCAAGTTCTGACTAGTTCAGGCAGCGCACCGTCAACAGGAGCCTGAGAGCCTGTCACCTGGAATTAAAACCACAAATAACTTACCAACATCATACAGACACCACAAATGACAGACTCAAGACCTGTATAGTTAAATCATGTGAAGTTAGTCCCCAAAACCAAACAAGCTTTTCTAACTAAAGTGTTCCAGTCAGCCCTGATGTCTAATCAGGTCCTATAACAGCATCTTTATGGATGTAGTGGAGCATCCTTCAGCATGACACTTTAGCCGTTTTGCTGTTGAGGATGTGTGGAACTATAGCTGTAATATAATCAGCCTCCATAATGTCCATAACCAAAATATGATCTAAAAACATGAGACAACTTTCGATCCATACGGAGGGCCCCACAAGTAGCCATCAGAAATCTGTTATGTGTGTGCGAATGATTGGCTTGGTTGGACACCCATGGGCGCATGTTTCAACAATCCTTCTATAGGTGTGTGTGCCACTGGTTCGTTTGGGCTCTATGAGGAGAACCACTAAAACCATGTGATCCAATGGTTGGCTGAATGCTGTTTAAGGTACCTTCTGACTAAAGAACAGCTTTCCAACTAAAAGCTGTAAACTAAGAGAACAAGAAAAGGTCTACAAAGTTTATTTCTTACAACAAAGTCTAACTGAATGTTACCTGTTGCCTGGCATCTTGTTTGATGTTATCATCAGGGTCAGAATCCTGCCAAGTTCTGGCTGGTTCAGGCAGAGCACCGTCAACAGGAGCCTGAGAGCCTGTCACCTGGAATTAAAACCACAAATAACTTACCAACATCATACAGACACCACAAATGACAGACTCAAGACCTGTATAGTTAAATCATGTGAAGTTAGTCCCCAAAACCAAACAAGCTTTTCTAACTAAAGTGTTCCAGTCAGACCTGATGTCTAATCAGGTCCTATAACAGCATATTTATGGATGTAGTGGAGCATCCTTCAGCATGACACTTTAGCCGTTTTGCTGTTGAGGATGTGTGGAACTATAGCTGTAATATAATCAGCCTCCATAATGTCCATAACCAAAATATGATCTAAAAACATGAGACAACTTTTGATCCATACGGAGGGCCCCACAAGTAGCCATCAGAAATCTGTTAGTGTGTGTGTGAATGATTGGCTTGGTTGGAATAACCAAGACAACTTTAGATCCATACGGAGGGCCCCACAAGTAGCCATCAGAAATCTGTTATGTGTGTGTGAATGATTGGCTTGGTTGGACACCCATGGGCGCATGTTTCAACAATCCTTCTATAGGTGTGTGTGCCACTGGTTCGTTTGGGCTCTATGAGGAGAACCACTAAAACCATGTGATCCAATGGTTGGCTGAATGCTGTTTAAGGTACCTTCTGACTAAAGAACAGCTTTCCAACTAAAAGCTGTAAACTAAGAGAACAAGAAAAGGTCTACAAAGTTGATTTCTTACAACAAAGTCTAACTGAATGTTACCTGTTGGCTGGCATCTTGTTTGATGTTATCATCAGGGTCAGAGTCCTGCCAAGTTCTGGCTGGTTCAGGCAGAGCACCGTCAACAGGAGCCTGAGAGCCTGTCACCTGGAATTAAAACCACAAATAACTTACCAACATCATACAGACACCACAAATGACAGACTCAAGACCTGTATAGTTAAATCATGTGAAGTTAGTCCCCAAAACCAAACAAGCTTTTCTAACTAAAGTGTTCCAGTCAGACCTGATGTCTAATCAGGTCCTATAACAGCATCTTTATGGATGTAGTGGAGCATCCTTCAGCATGACACTTTAGTCGTTTTGCTGTTGAGGATGTGTGGAACTATAGCTGTAATATAATCAGCCTCCATAATGTCCATAACCAAAATATGATCTAAAAACATGAGACAACTTTCGATCCATACGGAGGGCCCCACAAGTAGCCATCAGAAATCTGTTATTGTGTGTGTGTGAATGATTGGCTTGGTTGGAATAACCAAGACAACTTTAGATCCATACGGAGGGCCCCACAAGTAGCCATCAGAAATCTGTTATGTGTGTGTGAATGATTGGCTTGGTTGGACACCCATGGGCGCATGTTTCAACAATCCTTCTATAGGTGTGTGTGCCACTGGTTCGTTTGGGCTCTATGAGGAGAACCACTAAAACCATGTGATCCAATGGTTGGCTGAATGCTGTTTAAGGTACCTTCTGACTAAAGAACAGCTTTCCAACTAAAAGCTGTAAACTAAGAGAACAAGAAAAGGTCTACAAAGTTTATTTCTTGCAACAAAGTCTAACTGAATGTTACCTGTTGGCTGGCATCTTGTTTGATGTTATAATCAGGGCCAGAGTCCTGCCAAGTTCTGTCTGGTTCAGGCAGCGCACCGTCAACAGGAGCCTGAGAGCCTGTCACCTGGAATCAAAACCACAAATAACTTACCAACATCATACTGAGAGTAATTCAAATAAAAGAGACAAAAATCTTCCTTTTTTTAATAACAAATTAATATTCCAACTTGCATACTTGATCTTACTGACTTACTTTTTCACGCCATGGCCATTTAGAATCACCATAGTTGTAATCGATTTCAGTTCCCATTTCTATGTTTTTGATGGCAAAAAGGCACAAATGGGGCTCGTCATTTACTATTTTTTTCATGGTGCAGTTTGGAGACTTGTGGTTGTCATTCACTAATCTTCCAAGAGAGCCATCCTCTGTTGATGCATCAATACTAGGAAAGAAAAAACAGAAATCAAACATTTTGTATCATATAACTAGTTTTTTAGTAAAATAAAAGTTGGCTTACAGAAATAAAAACTTGCAACATTTCAAAAGAAAAGTTGAGAGGGAAACAATGTCTTTTTGAACGTCATAGCACTAAATAAAAAAAATTGTTAATGCCACAATCCTGATGTGTTATTGAAATATTGCTTCTGAGTGACTCACTAATTTAGGGTATTTTATTCCAGTCTCTTTCTAGAGTTCATAATTATTGTATAGAAAATATTTGGATATACATACCACCAGTAATGATTCTGCCATTCAAAGTCAAAGAGAAATGTACTCTCCTTTTCAGAGTACTGCTTGTTTGGCATTTTTCTGCTGACAGAAGTTGTATTCTAAGATGAACTCTCCTTGTTCAAAGTGCTGGGTAGCAAACACGCCTCTTCCTGCAAGGACATTTTATATAAAACCATTGGTTATGAGAAAATAAAGATACACCTTTAACCAAATAATTGTGGTGTTATCTTACAATTTTAATACTAAGTTCTCGCTTAGAAACAGAAATACAACAACCAATCTGAATTTGATTGTTTTTTGTGTTGTTTTATAAAATAAATAAATATATACTTAATGGATAAATGGTCTAAAAATGAGTTTATTACCTTTTTGATCATCAATAAATCTTTCCACTAGTCCAGGTTTGTCCTTTGAGGATTAAATGTAAAAGGCTGCTTCATCAGCAGGCTTTTTTCTTGCTTTCCTTTTGGACATTTCTGGCTCTAAAAAATAATTCAAAACATGGCAGAGAGAACTTTAACAAGCACTCTATATTAATTTTAAAAGATTTGTAATCATCCACTGTATAAAGACTGAAGGAATAAGCCTGGCCTGAGAACTAACAGAACAAGAGTGATTAAAGAAAGAATATTTTTCAGAAAATACTGATATATTAATGAAAATGTTTGTCGGTTTGAAGCTGAGCTTTGTTACTTTTAACTAGTCACAGTTCCAACCAGGTGCTGCATCCAAAGAAAAGTTATTTCAATAGTTTTACCAGTATAACTCGTTATACTTTTCAGGAGCTACCAACTCGTTTTTATTATGTTTGTGTTTGAAAAGTGAACGTAGCATCCTGATTAGCGGTAGCTAATTAGCCAATAAGCTAGTTTCCGGATAGTTTTATTTGCGTCAGAATGCTTGTGTTATTTAAAGAAAGCATTCTTACATGATAGAAAACCACCGAGAAATACAGAAGACATGCAGATATATCATAACACTGAGCACACACGTGTTTGACGAGTTTTGAAGTGGTTTCGGCAATTACGGCCAGAGTCCGGTTCTGGGCTTAGCAATTATGAAACATTAGCACATCGAAATCATCCTGAATATAGCACGGAGCAATTATACATTCTGTCGTTCTCTTTTACACCATTGTTTTTAAAACCACTGCAAGCTAAGATGAATAACAAGTTAAAAAGCCGGACTGTCTGAGGGGAAAACGTTACGCCATCCGAGTGACAATATACCGAATCCGAAGCCATAATCATTGCATATAAACCCCTCGGGGTCTGGACAAAAAGCATTTCTACATTAGTTTCTTGTACTTAGTATTTACATGCAGTTGATTTACTCACCGTGTATGTTGTGTTTCGTTATGAGCAGCGTGTCTTCGTCGCGGAGCAGTCTCAGTCTGGCGGCGTCACACGTGGCGAAGTGACGTTAAGCTGGTGGTTTTAGCCGCATGAAGCTAACACATGCAATACCTGCTGATTTAACTAATATGTAAACTGATGGTAAAGAATAAATTACTATTTATTTATACCTTTATTTTTATGTTTAGAACATGAAAAATGCACGAGATGCTGATTTAACTAATATGTAAACTGATGGTAAAGAATAAATTACTATTTATTTATACCTTTATTTTTATGTTTAGAACATGAAAAATGCACGAGACAGTTTTTAAAATAAGCCTAATAGAATGAGCGTATTTTTATAAAGCAAGTGTAATGAATATTAAATAACGTAGATAAATTGCAATTGTAATGCAGGAATTTTATGTTTACAGTATTATTTTAGCTGCTATGGTTACTAAAATAATAATTACCTGGTTTAAATCTACAGGAAATAGCATTTTATTTTCTTAATCAACACTCGGATCACGAGGTGCCCTGATTGGTTGAATCACACACACTTCCGGTAGTGTGTATACTTGCAATACCACTTGCCATGGTCGGGGGGCCGCTACTGAGCACACACACTTCACACACACAATTCTCAACATTGCGACCATGAGGGGTAAGTGAAAAAAATTCGTGAGGCATGTTGTTAGAGCATTTCAAGCTGTTTTAGAGTGGTTTCCCGAGTGGGGTCCATGATTTTGGACCCCACAACGACACAGGGCCCCACTTTGTTGGTGGGCTCCCTGTCTTCGGACCCCCCATACTAATAAAAACAAGTACACACACACACACACACACACACACACACACACACACACACACACACACACACACACACACACACACACACACGCACACACACTGTGCTTAGAATGGACACAGGAGATCAGTTTTCACAGTGGAAATGACACGCCCACTTTTTGACACAGGCACTGTCCTACATACTGGAAGTTACAATCATAGATATATACTTGCACAATTAAATACGGTAATCATTTTACAATATGGTTGTAGGCTTAGTGCCTCAAGTCACCAGTAGGTGGCGGAAGAATCACATGCATTGGCCAAAGCAGAAAAAAAGCTGCGCGATCTATCCAAGACGCTTAATCATTTAGTTTAATCGTTTTTTATACCGTACAATACATTACAACACAATACATGATTATTTATATATAGTGCTTTCACAATAGTTGTCTCTGTAACACATATGAATGCACTTTATATCAACTGGTTGGTTCTCTCGATGCTAAAGGGGGTTGATTTATGTTATTTATTTTAAATAATAATATATATATTTGTCATCTTTCTACTTTTCATCAATCTGGATACACTCAAGATACCATGCTGCCTCTCAGAGGTCAGTCTTGGTACTACAAATACGTGTTGCGTCTTACTCATCTGGAGTACACTACATTACACTAGTTAGGTATTCTTTAAAATTTGCTGCTTTATTCTAGATCAAAAATATTATTTCACCGTGTCGCTCTGATTTTGTGAGTTAGTTGTGAGTTTTATCATATGAAGCGTGAACAATTTATTGGTGCAGCTGATAAGTTAATGCAAGCCTGTCACATTGCCAAACGCCAAGTTATTCAACATAGCAAACATTTTAATGAGCAGCAAACGTCACACTGCGTTAACATTTTATAAGTTGTTGACAGCTTAATAAGTTGCAGCTCTTGTAAAATGCAACAAAAATGAGGTGTGAGTGGGTAATTTAAAAAAATAAAAGTGGCTGTTGCATAAGAGTACATGCCTTGTAAAAACCAACAGGGGAAACAAAATTAAGGGGTGTAGTATGTACACAAGCACGTAATCCAAAACATTACATAACATGAGACTTTTGGTACAAAAAGATAGTCAAATATCAAGCAATTTAATTTTGTTTTAATGTTTTTATTAAATTTGGTTGCAAATGTAATGATGTACAGAAATTAAAAGGCAATTTAATTGAAAAATGCAAGAATATGGAACACGTTCTGAGTTTAATATTAACATAGTTCAAATGAGAAATGTTTAAATTGTCAAAGTTCTTACCTGGCCAATGGCGTTCGGCTGATCGTATTTTCCGCGTTATCTCAAAACACGCAAGCGACACAACTTCGTTGACTGCTGCCACCGGCCGTGCGGTGGTGTAACTACAACAGCCAGAAAAAATTATCATGGCCATAACATGAACTAAAACAAAAAATTTAGCAAGTGTTGGTAATTTGACCGTACTGTAACTTCAAAATTACTTGGGCAGTCATGCTAATAGGCTAACAATTTTAGAAAAATATCTTCACTTACTATAGGAACACAAACGCCATGAGTTGTCAAAATAGCAAAATGCAGCACCTTGCAATGTTTTCTAAAGCTTTGATATGTTGTGAGTGCTGCATTACAACCCAGTCACAATGGTTCTTTCAAAGTGTGTTGTTTATATTATTTCTTTGCATGGGCCTTTTCCAGACCTATGTGCTTATGCAGGAATGTTTTTTTGGGTGGAGGCTAACTTGCTCAAACCAGTTGAAGAGCGGTTTGAACCAGCTCCGAGCAAACATGTGGAGAGAAGTTGCAAACTGCAGTGGACAGGAGATGTTTGACTTTGCTTGACTATGTGTATACATACTGTATATTGTAATATTCGTATGTGCATGTGTGTTAACGAACAGACGTGACCAACATGATCTGTCATGAGCGCGAAAATGACCTCAGAGGTCATCAGCTGTTCCTGCCATGCATGCCAAGTAGGCCTCGTAGAATGTATTTATCCATGAAGTTTTTTGTCAGGCCAATTCAAATCATATCAAGTGAATCGAACATTTTGTTTCAAGGCACTTACTGATAGAAACATAACTAGAGACTACTTTCTGGTTCATTGAGGACGTTAGTTGAATTTTTTAAATCTGTTTCGTATTTTTTGTGTGTAATCCATCCAGCTAACGGCAATCAAAACCATACATCGAGCTAGCTAGTTCCACCCTTGCAGGCCATGCCTTTATTGTTTCCAATAATCCACCGCATGAGAAAGTTGTTTTAACCCCGCGTGGTTGGGATGGTCACATTGTCTCCTGCGTGAGAGCATCCAGGGACAAAGCAAAATTGATTTCCTGTCTACAATCGTATGGCTAGCGCTCGGATTAGGATGGAATTCCGGAAATGCCGCGTCTCGTCTTTTTTGAATGACAATTTGCTTCATTTACAATGTTCCAATGAAAATAATCATGTGAAATGATATCAGCAACCACATGGAGGGTATAGAACCTCTGAGCTCATCCAGAAGTAGATAAGCAGCTTTTCAGTAAATCCTGATGAAACGAAGGCAACCGCGGTGCGAACGAAAACTATAAAATCAGTGTGATGTGGACACAGAACATCTCGTTCCACTTCATCATATTTAAGAAATAAAATAAAATCAAAGTTTGGTAAAAAAAAAAAGAAAAAGCTGTTTATCTATTTATTATTATTATCTATCGCATTTCAGTAGTGATCCAACAACTGTCGCTGTAGAGTATCTCGTCAACGCATGTCATAAAACGTGATAAAACCCCCTCCGCCCCCACACTCAATAAATAAAAATAAACCCCTCCCCGGCTTTATTCACGCCAATGAGCGCATCCTCATCGCTTTGTCTCTGCGCCTTGTGAACAGGCCGATTTGGGTGACGTCATCACTCAGCCAATGGCCGCCCATCAGCCAGCATCACTTATGAGGGAGGGAGGAAGGGGGCCGGGGGAGGGGGGGCACGTGTTGGCAGGCGAGGTCCCGAGGCCTGTCGCACGGCATCGTGTCGCGATGGTGAGTGAGTAGACATGCGCCGACAAGAAGGGGCTACGTGCGGAAAGGCGAATCAGCAATGGGAAAGGATTAAGAGCCAAATGGGGGTTTAAATCCCTCCCATTTGCACTTAACAACTCATTTCCTCAAATTTGATGCACGGTGCGCATCAATTAAAATGAAATCCTAAATTTTGACAGACATCGCAGTTAATTCATGGCCTTGTACTGGTTTGTTCTTTCCTTTCACTGTTCTTCTACTCATGGTTAGATATTCATAAAACAAAAAGCCAGCTGTTGAAAAAAAGGATTCACAGCTTTATTAAATCATTACAAAGAAAGTGACATTAGTCCATACATTGATTAAAAAACAACAACACTGTTTTAAAACGTCCACAGGTGCTCAGTGTGGCTTACAACATGCTGTTGATTAGAAGTTGAGTGTGACTTCACAAATAAGTAGTGACACGTGTTTTTGTTTTAAAAACAGTTTCTGCATGATTGTGCAAAATATCCTCCCAAATCTCCATGTGGAGATCCACTTGGAGAATTCAAGTACTAAATTACATATTTCTCCCCAGCCCCACGTCGCGACTTTCCCTTGCTTGCATGCATCTTTGCAACGGCCACGCGTCATCTTCCACATGCGATCAGAACAGTCCCTTGCATCCCTTACACTCTGGATGCAGAAAATAAAACAAACCAAAAAATGCAATCATATCAACACGGCTTGATTTTCCTTGACTTCTCATTTGTCCGTCTGTCTATGCTTCAGGGCGCCGGGTGGGCATGCACCTTCTCCGTCATCTGCTTGGCGCTGTAGTAGGATAAGCTGAGACCCATGATGGCCAGCATCATGGCAATCTGATTGATGGCACGGTCTTGTGGCTGCGTCTGCACCTCGCCTGCCACTTGCCTCTGCGACAGGAACAAAAAAAAAAGTATACGGCAGTGAGCACAAGAATCTCACACGGCTCTGAATCGAGGCAGAGATACTAAAAGTCAAAGTTCAAACCTTTTGATCACAAGCAATGGCACATAGCCAGCTAGGTAGCTAGCTAAAATGCTAAGCTAACAGTAGTCTACATTCTCTCAGGAAGTAGAAACTCACTCAAAAATGTCTAAGCGCGCTTAACCGTAAATTATCTCAAACAATCCGACAAAAACCTTTCATGTGTCTCAACTTCCAGAGTTCCGCCATATTTAGCAAGGAAAATGGAATAGGAGACTCCATGCTGTCATCAAATAAGACACATGTCGGTACATGTGAACCCTGCTACCCCTGTGGGGTCTTCGGATGTCAGCATTTTCACATCCTTGTCTGACGGCCAAGTGGCAAACTTTCTAAGAACATTCAGTACACATTCTGTACTCACAATGTAAAGAGTACACACACCACCTGTTACAGGAGTCCAGTTTTGGATCACCTTAAGCCTTATATAAAGATGGGAGATTTAGAATCGCATCAGCTGTTTGTGTCCGATAATTTGCACAGCTACAAAATATTGAGGTCACATATTTCCTCTATTGTTAAATGAATCAGTTCGCATTCTGGTTTACTACAAGAAAGACGACATTTGCAATTTTCCTGGTGGGGTGCTAGGCTCATACATTATGTAACAGTCACCATCTTCTTTCAGCGTCTATCAAACGTGGAGGGCCTTTGTTCTCCCAATTAGTGTAAATAAATGAACAAAACCTTGCAACAATGGTGACGAGAGGTTGTGATGACTACTGGGGTACAAAAAGAAACACGGGAAACCTTGTCACAATGGTCGACGTCGGGTCCGATTAGTGTTTAGAGATGAAATCTAACAAGTGCACATTAGGAATCTGGGAAGTGTCGCTACCTGGAGGAGACGAAAGTATCCTGGTGTCAGTCTTCCCAGCCTGATGATCATGTCTGTGGATGTGACCGGATGGGCTGGAGACTAAAGACCTGCAAAAACGGGAGAATTTTATTAGTCAACTTCTTTAAGACAGCATCAGCATAAGAAGGAAGTCTGGACGATCGGACATTCGCAAAGGAGAACCATCTGACATCCTGCCATGAGGAAGGAACAACTTTAGCCTGAAGCCTCAGCACGGAATCAGTCAGACCGTGTCGATCATCTTGCCTGGATTTTTCCGGTGTTAAAATCCCCACGGGACATGATCTGCTTGACGTCCAGACAGGAACAAAATGTACCGTGTATGACACACCAGGTTTCCTGTACCTTGTCCTGTATCCTCACATCTGTTCTGCAACTAAGCTCTGATCACACAAAAGACCATCTGCAGTTACTTCCGTTGCCGTAATACCAAAAATATTCTAAAACTGACCAGCCGTAATTGGTACAAGGTTGGATAGAAATCAGAATCTCGACATTCCGACCTCCCTAAGAGCTCTTTAGGATCATCGTAGGTTTGTTGTCTGCAGGGATCAACCCACTAGATCAGGGATGACATTATTGGACGAACACAGTGTAAGATGCGCAAGACAAACATGCTAACCTGTTTGGAGCTGGATTGCTGCCCCACACAGAAAGATGATCCTGATTTGAAGAATTTCCTCAAGAGTCTCGAGAATTACCCAACTTGACAGGATAATCAAAGATGCCCCAGGTGACTAAGGATTGTTAACTCTACAGGACAAGGACTAATTTTAGTTTTATAGGATTCCTAAAAGTTCCAGGTGAAGAAAAGGGGACTTCTTCCAGATGTCTCTGGACTCCTCAACTCAACCAGACAATTTCACTTCTGAGAAATTCTTCCAGGAGTCTTCAGAGTCCACCACTTATCCAGTGGCACCTTCCGCCCTCCAAGCCCAAGCGGAAAGAGCAACCGAGGTGCTTTTCTCTGCTCTTATATAAAGCTTCACTCTCACCCAACCAGATTTGCGAGGCCGGGCTGCGGCGCCCACGCCCACTTTTTCCAGAAACACGCACACCGAGGCTGTCCAAAAGCATTACTTTCGCTGGTTGGCCCTCCCAAAACAGCCCCCCCAAAACAAACTGTCGCATGTTATTAGCTCGTTAGCAGATAAAGATGAAGAAACGGGGAAACAATGTGTTCATGGCGGAGCATGTGCATGTCCGAGAGTGCGATTACGCAACTGTTCCCGATGCGTGCGTTTTCATCGGACGCCGGCGGATATATGACACGCACAGACCTAGGGACAAAGTGATGAAAACCAAAGACCAGATCTTACTTTAAGACTTTAGGTAAATTCCGCTTCTCTGTTCAAACACACATCCCGTTTGAATAACCCATAAAAGACAAGCGATGTTGATCATTTAGCAAAATATTTCTTGCATAAAGACAAGAAGTGCTTTCTGAAAACAAGCAGCCTGCTTGGCACAGACCAGGTAATTGAGCCTTATAGAATCCAAATATAATCGTGCTAACAAGATAATCTGGTAAATCCAGGACTAATTCGACTTCCTTTAATGGGATGAAGTTAAAGATTAGTGGTTTGTTCACACGACAAATTGACACTGTTGTTAGAGTGGAGTCAAAATTTTGTATTGCAATTGTGACTAAAAATCACATTATCAATGCAGAAAAAAAAGAAATGTGTACAATTTGAATAGTTTGTTCTAATTTGAATTGGTTTAAGTCTCCTGCCATCCAACAATCATCTGTGTGAATTAAGATTCCTCATAAACACGCCCAAGGGCACAAAGACAAAACAAACAAAAAAAGGTCAGATCCAGAGGACGCACTTTGCCACATTCCATCTTTGGTAGTCACGTTGATGACTACCTTCAAACAAACGTTGCATGCGGGTAATTCCAACTACATGTCAATACACAGATGCACTGATGTGCTCCATATTTTAAGGAACAAAAATTGGTGTTGCTGAAAGATCAATTATTCATATTCATTGTGCTGCAGTAAATTTTCCCCAAATTAAGATGTATAACAAGATTTACTTGAAATAAGTCACTATAATAATTCTGTATTGATTTACTTTTTAGAAAGGAGTGGTTCATACTCTGAGCTTCTGGCACGCAGCCCTACTGAGTCACCTGAGAAGCAGTCTTGCAATTTTCTACCTGAAGTCCACAAAGGGCCTCTCGAGTAAAAAAATGATAGGCAGAACAAATCCGTCGTAAAAAGATGTACCATGTTTGACTGACACTGTCACGCAGCTATTATGGAACAATATAACCGGTTCAGAGAGTAAATTTATTATTATTATCATGGTTGTAGGCTGTTTGCATCCATTAGCATCATCCAGAGTCAGACATTAACATACACAGGGTACATCGTGTACTCTAAACTGGACAGCCAATGAAATCCCTTCATTGTCAGTCCAAGTCCCGCCTTTTCACTCTGGCTTTTTGCGGCCTCCCCTCTCTTTCTCACACTGTAGTAGATGAGTGGTCCTGTGTGTGTGTGTTGGGGGGTGTTAGGTGGCGGTACATACAACCTGAGCGACTGACAGGTCTAATCATGAACGCTGCAGCCGGATGTCTATCATCATGGTTACGTCACAAAGCGGCCTGTTCATACTGTACACTAGTGGCATAGTGCTGCATTTGAGACAAGAAGGGGAGTGGGGAATTCCGGCTCAAGCTTTGGATGCGTGTTGAAGTAAATATGCCGAACGCTGAGGGCTATGCAAACGCATGATAAACATTCTATCCTTTTGTAAAATTATAGTAGTAGGTCTGTAAATCATTTCAATTCATCCCATAAATATCACTGACTTTAGCAAGAAACTCAAAATCAGGTTAGCTATCTAGTGAGAAGTGATAGCATTAGCATTTCTGCGTAAAATGGGCCTGCAGCAAACTGAGAATTTAATTAGTAACACTAAATTCGATGGGGACATATAAAATGGACCCATTTGTGATATCCAAGTTTGCTAGAATACATAAAAAGATATTTTTAATGATTAAGAATAAACAAAAAATAGTACGAGCTTAAAAAAATGGGATCACACTACATAAAGTACAAATTCTCAAATACAAAAAAAGCAGGAACTAGAGCCAATAAGTTTCTTTTCTTTATACATAAACAAGACATGAACTCATACAATTTTAGCAAATTGGTTCAAATTTAAGGCTTCTAAAACAGATTTTTTTTTTTTTTTTTTTTTTTAAAGTTCTACAAGAGTCACAGTGAATTATTCAAACCTGTTCCAAAAACCTCATAGACTACTACAGATGTGGTCAACGCTTGCTTACAATTGTGCAAATTGATTAATAACAAAAAACATACATTTTGGGTTGCATAAAATAACATCAAATAAAAAAAGAACTATAAAAGTACCTATAAAACTTGGTCAGAGTCGTCTAATTTTACACATAGACAATTTAAGACAGCAGCAGTTTTCCATTACTGAAGAAACACCCGAAATTATAGTTGACATAAACTTCAAAAACATTTTCAGAACAATTAAATAAAAGTACCTGACTCCGGCTTAATTACACATTTTATGACTTTTAAGAGTTTAACTTTAGTGTATTTGGCTCAAGCTCCGCTGGAACCACTTTTATGCATGTTTCCTAGCAAACAAACGCACATTCTTGACATTTTTCATGCAACAAAAACATGCAGTTTGCACAAATTGATTGATTCAAGTTATAATGGAAACAATCTATTGAAGATATTGACCGTGAGTGGCCCTCACCTTTGTCTGCATTATTTAATTAACCGAATATTTTTTCTTACCAGAGATTATTCTTGGCTGTCACTTTTATTGGGATGCAGGAAGGACAGGCGTGGGGTTTGAACCTTAGGGAAGCGGTATAGCGAGAGGGTATTGAGTTTTCTGGGCCGGGTGGATGTGTTCTATATGCTGAATAGGGGAGGTGAGACTCCAAACACCAGGAGTCGCCATACATTTGCAGTAAGTACACCCCTCTTGTCTGAGAAGATGAGCTCGTCCACTACTCCCCCGCCCCCTCACGTACATGTGTGTTGTATGTACTGGAACATTTTGTCTCCTTCCATAGGCTGCGATGCAAACCCAAGGTGTTATTATTTGCAACATTCACATGGAATATTGTACATAGTGACCCATAAACAACATTGTGAAAGTGACCCAATAAAAGTGGAGACAAACAGGTGAAGATCGTTGAATGAGAAAAAAAATCTAATGTAGTTGACTAGGCACGCACTGCTGTCATCCAAACGTGTTTGTTCCACATTAAAAAAAATAAAGATTAATCCAATCATCTGTAAACAATTTATTTTTTAAGGCAATATTGCAGGACGATGAGTGTATTTGGGAACATAGTTTAAAGAATATTTAGAATTTTAACCATTATTATAGGTAATGTTTACACTTCTAAGGATGTATCCTTGATTTGCAAATGACAAACTGTGTATTAACTGCTACACCGCCACATCTTCTATACATACACGTGTACTTTGTGCTTATCGCCACGAGTGCGGTATAGTACACAAAAAGGGTAAAAGTCTTTAGTGTTGGCAACGTAATTGTTTTCACAATAGTATGTGTCATATTTGACCCAATTCCCCCAATCTGTGATAATTGAGAGCTCCATCCAGTGGCCAAAACGAGAACAACACGTGTCTCATCAAAAGTGGTAAGACACCTTTCTCTGTTGGCGCAAAGGAGAATTGAAATACAAAGTGGATTAAGAGCTTTTTAAAAATGTTTTATTTCAGCAACATTTAGATTAGCCATCGGAGTCATCAACATAGCTTATGGCAGTGCTTCTCAAATAGTAGGGCGTGCTCCCGTGGAAGGCGCGTTGCGATGGTGGGGGCGTGTGTGACCCCAGGAAATATGTTAATTAAGATACAATATGCAGAGGTGTACTTATTTCAATAGACAGAAGATTCATATTTATAGTAACTGAAGGGAGTTGGGGGGTATTTTCTTCTTCCTAGTGGGGCATAACAGAAAATAATTGAGAAGCACTGGCTCATGAGGAAGTTTCTTCATTGGGTGTTTTCAATTCAAATGATACACATCTCCTGAGGAGGACGACAGATCTTTTTAACAATACTGTATACAGTGTTTCAAAAACTCTTGTTAAGTTGTGACTATTTTTTTCTTTTAATAGCTGCCTCATGTTTGAAAAAATGTAATCTAATATTCAGCAGTTAAAAAAATAAAAACAAAAGACTGAAAGGAGACAAAGCGCGACGGATAGCTATGAGGTACGAACAATGGGTGGAGGGTGTAAGAAATTCCAAAATAGATATGAGTAAGCTTCGTGTGAACACCATGTGTTACATCAAGTGCATGGCAAACCTAATAACGGACATTTGTAATATAAAACTTGGTAAAAAATACTTATTTCAAACTGTACAATCACCAAGTACACAGGAAAGGGGGGAGGGGGACAAGGGTGAGAAGTAGGTATAGCGAGTACGTCGACGTCAACTCATTTGGATTCTGCGGCGTCGGCCTTGGGTTCCTGTGGGTCACAATTTATTCAAGATTTTATATTCACGATAGATTGAGTTAGTAATCAATACCTCAGCCTTGGCGCTGCCGTTCTCTGCCTTGGTCTTTTTTGCTTTGGATCCCTTCTACAACACAACAATTTGTCATTAGTAACTCACAGTAAAGCATTTTAAATATTGAAAAAGGCAGGAAAAAGTGGTGGGATCGATACCTTGGTGGTAGCTTTCTTCTTGACTTCCACTGGAGCGGGTTTGGGTTTCTGCTGGATGACAATAATAATTTGCACAAGTTGTTTTAGGAGTCAGGCAAATACCATTCTTATGTATGTAAGTTTTTATTCACGGATCTTAAAAATCAAGCCTAGAGGTAAAACAAGTCATCCTAATAATGCAAAGCTTGAATATATATATGTATATATATATATATATACACGCTTCCTTGACATCACTAATATATCTATATATCTATATATTAGTGATCTATCTATCTATCTATCTATCTATCTATCTATCTATCTATCTATCTATCTATCTATCTATCTATCTATCTATCTATCTATATATAGATAGATATATTAATGATGTCAAGGAAGCGCGCCAAACCTCTGTTAAAGGAAGCGCATTGTCAACGGGATGGATCTGCCAAAACAATATCTGCTCTTTTGCGGTTCATCCTCGAAGTTATCAAGAATTATGGAGCAGCCCCAAGTCAGATACTGGGACAATCAAAAGACCTATTACCCAAACCTCTTCCGGCTTGCATTGCAATTTCTCTGCACTCCAGCCTCATCTGTGCCGTGTGAGCGGGTGTTTTCAACGGCTGGAGAAATTGCGTCCAAAAAGCGCAACAAGCTCAATTTCAAAACATTGGAAAAACTTATTGTTTTAAATAAAAATTTGTAAAAAAACCAAAAACAAATCCCAGTGCACAAGCATCCTCTTTCACGACACGTTCACTTAGATTTTCATGTTATGATACATGTTCACATTATTGATTGACTGTAACTAAAAACTAAAATATATTTTAAATTTAAATAAATAAGTGAAATAATACAATATAATTACTTAAATAAATTAATGTATATACTAGGTCATCAAATCAGTGACAGTTGAGTCTGTCAACTCGGTTGCTTGTAGTATATTTAAGGTCCAGCAGGTGTCAGCACTCAATGACACAGTATCGACACAGTATCAATACAGTTAAGCAATGTGTCGAAACGCTTCACGACGCCTCATCGACCATCACTTATATATATATATATATATAAGTGATGGTCGATGAGTGTGTGTGTGTGTGTGTGTATAATGTATATACACATACACACACACACACACGGGAGCACATTGCTAAGCTGCAACCAGCAGGGGGCGCAGTTGATCAGGTGTTAAGTTCCATATCAGCTGTTGGCATGTAAACAGAAGCTCAGAACATTCAGGGCAAGATCCCTCTGTTAAAACAGCGAGCCGAATTACTCAATACAAATTTACTGTCAGTTTGTAACGAAAACTGATTCCATTATCTTAGTATTATTATCATTGTTGAATCTTGGGGCTTAGTATATATAGTATGAATAAATGCCTGTATGGCTATAAGACAGAAAACACAAAGAACAATCAAAATAAAACAGGAGGAAATCATTCAAATGTCTGTTGTTCGAGTGACTGCAACCCACCAATAACAGGCGTGGGGAACACCGTCTCTGTGGAGTGAAAGAATGCAAAAATTTAACCTTAATGTAGCGATTCTCATTTAGAAAATGATGCCTTTATATTAAATAAAAACGTAACAAACCTCAATGGTCCCACTTGACTGCTGGGTGGGAGGGGTAAACAAGAAACGTATTCATTAAATATCATAATTAACATATAATTGCTACAGTTCAAACAGTTTATTAGCCTAATAGCCAGGTGTAGTGCTTTCTCCAAGGACGACATAATTCACTTCATCATATGTGTGTTCTGTTATAACGTTCTGATTAAATTTATAGTCGCAGTCACTTTAAGAGTTCCGGTGACGTTAACCGTTGCCGGCTTTTTCTGTCATGCGCATAGGATGTTATTTTGTCAGTTAATAAACACGGCTCACAGAGTCTGAATGTGAGAAGTTTTCGGCTCCTTTTCTACGCCTTTAAAGCAACTTCCACACAGTGTTATTTTAACTGTATTGTCACAATTTCTATTAAAATTAGGTTCACACTATAATGGTTGTATCTATTCAAATCGACAAACTGAATTTATTTAATTTGTGTTTTCCTGAAAATGTTAAAGAACGGTGATGCTATTGACCTTCCCGCTCATATTTGAATTCAAATCAAGAGGGGGCGGGACCAGTTGCTATGACAACGCGTTGGCGCCATGACAGTTCCCTTTGTTTCCCCCCCGCCCCCTGCATGTAGGCGCAAGTAGAAGAGCGAACCGCGGAGAGAAACTGTCGAAATTACTGCCGTTCAAACGAGAAAACTATTGAATTTTTGCACAATTATCACATCGCAGGGTTGCAAACTAATTCGAATCAAAGCAACGAGAAAAGAGGCAGTTTTAAAACCAAGTACCCCACCCAAAACTCCCGGAAGTGACTCGATTCGTATCAAACTGCCCAATGGCTGCTCCTGAGGCTCGGCATAAAAAACAATACGTCATTCGAATACAAAACACATATCAACATGTGGGTTTTGATGCAATTGTGTAATTTTTCTCGCTTTAAAAAAATACAACGCTGAACAAAAACAAACTAGGAGCGCATGGGGTGGGGGGGTGAAAAAAAAGACGTCACATCGCCTCCCCTCCCCCACCACGATCTCCGCGCTCAAAACATACATTTTGATGGACAGTTAACTGTCAGGCTTACGTAAACGTCAACACATTGCATATATTTGCGTGCAATTTGGCGCACAAATTACACTAAAAGTTGTCATTTTTTAAGCGAATGGTAAAAAAAAAAAAAACATAACAAAAATGTAAATACAACACAAATGGGGTTATTATTCACATGCAAATTGTTAAAATATTTTTTTGCCTGTTTTTTATCGACGCTAATCCGACGTTTATTTGCAGCAGGCTGCAGGTTTGCGCAGTATGCGCGCCACGGCTGGCTGTCATGGCGATGACGTTTCCACAAACGAAAGCGGACAACCTCACATAACCTTCACTCTATAATAAAATAAGCAAAAACGGAAAACGACATAAACCTTTCTGCGGGCGAGTAAAAAAAAAAAAAAAAAATCCTACCTTTGCTTTTGCCATGTCGTCGCAGACAAAAATTGCAAAAAAAAAAACGTGTGAAACTGTTTTTTTCCTTCTCACAAAGGGGTTTATGTGCTGTGCAGACAGGGGAGCTGCTTGAAATGGCGTATGTATATGGCAAAGCAATGTTTTTCTAGTTTATACCATGAAATATAAGAGCCAAACCAGTTTTAACCAGTTAGACATAGCACCGGCTGTCATTGGATGTCGATGTGTCACATGGCTACGGGCGCCCTCCCTTTTTGTGTCAAAAGCAAAACATGGTAGGGGGAGGATCTTCGAGGATCTCGTTGGACGTGCCGACCAGCTCCTCAAGGGGTCGTGCTAGTGTCACAGTAATGCAACGTTTAGTGTATTTGCAGCTGGAAAATATAAATCGAATAAATTAAATAAAAGCAGTAAATATCCGAATATAAATACAAATATTAAGATCAACTGAGGAGTTCATCAAATTTCACCATACAACATTAAAACCAAATCCTGCCTGAAACGATAAGAACCAAAGCCTATAGCTTGACAATCAATAATCATTTTAATCTTTCTTGATAAAACTGGTCAAAATTTAGTTATGTCACCGACATCACATCACTGACACCATTGATCAACTGAATTACAACAGCACAGCGCTCACTCCACAAACCACAGCATGCATTCAACGATGATTAACATCTTCAACTACATTTTGACCAGACGCGTATTAGCTGTTTATTTTTTTCCCATTTGAATCTACATTTATAAATATGCCAGTAACTCTATAGCCCCATAGGGGTTGATGTCGCCCCCTTCTGGACACTGAGCAGAAGAAGCCCTTGTAAGAAGAGGTGGAAGTGCACAACGAGGCACTCTTACGCTGCCACACCGCTACACAAGTCAGTAAAGAAAGAGTCCCGCTTGTGCGCGAGCGCCTCCAGGAAGTGACGAACTCGCTCTTGGCGTTGAGCAGCGTAGTGTGACAACATCTCCTGCCTGCGGAGGGCGTCGGCGGGTTTGCCGTTGCCATGGCGCTGCAGGTACTCGGTGGAGCAGGCTGAGGCGCGGTCCGCCTCCAGCTGCTGCAACGCCTCGTGCGCTCGGTGGATGTCTCGTGCGCTCTGGAATGTGAACATTTTAGGTACAGTATTGTGGAACAGACACGATTGTGAAGAAAAAGAAAACCGAAGCATCACCTGAATTGATTTGTGGTTGACTTGATACTGGAGAATTGCTTCACATAAATTCCAGAAGGAATACTCGGGCCACAGCACCGACTGGAACACTAAACATGTGTGGGATGTCTGAGTAGGAAGAGGGAAGGGGGATAACAAAAAAACAAATCAATACTCCAGATAATAAAAATGAATGAAAAGTCTTTGTCATCCTCACCTGCCAGAGTAAGAAGTCACTGAGGCGCACTTCGCCCGAGGTTCTGATGAGCAGGTCGGGATTAGGAGAATTGTTGCTGTACAGACATTCGCTCAGCAGAGCCTCGGACACGTCACTAACATACACAAGCGCGTTCAATTGAGTCACGTAAAAGTTGACATTTCAAAGCGCGCACATTACCTGGCTTGAATCAGTCCTTGCTCCACACCCCAAGCCATCTCTCTCACCGCGTTGGTCATTTCATATCGTGACGTGTAGGCGAAACACACATTCAAGAAGCACCTGTGGAAAAATAAGTATTTCAAAACCTTTTTTTCAAAAAAAAAAAAAAAAAAGACTTAATGAAGGGAGACGACAGCGTACTTGTTGTGAGCTCGTGTGGCGAGCACGGCTTTGGCGATGAGTTGCTGGAGATCCAACGGCAGCAGATTCAAGTCGCCAAGCACCCGGATGCAAACTCCATGCTTCTCCAGATTCTCCCTGTGGTTGAAAGAACATTAAAATACACAGCGTCTCATTCATAAAACACAAACAGCACCCACTGATTCATTGGAAAAAAACAACAACATCACATGCTGCATGCTCATCTTAATTTCCTCATTTCAAAGCCAGAGGGGATGGCTTAGTTTAGACCAAACTTCTAGCTCAATGCTAACATATGTTGCAAAACACCATAAACAGGCTAATGGAAATTAGTACAGATTTTCCTGTAATTATAAACCTTCAAAGAACAGACCCTTCAATACAAATGGAGCATCAACACAGACTGCCGGTATGTGTGGGGACCATTTTGTAGTGATGGAAAAATGAAGCTTCAAATTTGCTTAATAAACCAGTTGTATCTTTTTTGACTATTCAAATATAAATATTCTGCTGGTACAGAGGTAACTCACCGTTCATCCAAAAGTCTTTCAAATTTCTGTTTGGCCAGTTCCATCAGGCCGTCTACTTCGTCCTTAGTGCGCTTGAAGTTTTCGATGCTGAAGGCGTACACGGTCACTTCCTGTATGTTCAGATGCTTACACCAGCGAAGTGTCTGGAAGACAAGTGAGGACTGTTCACATGACAACAATTCTTCACTCACATATGTCAGCATTGCTCACCTCTGCCAACTTGTTGAAGCCCTGCATGTGTCCTTCCTGGCGCTCCATGTTCTTCCTGCGTGCAAAGCGACGGTTGCCGTCCATGATGAAGGCCACGTGTTTGGGCATGGGGCCCGCCTTGGAGCGGAAAGAGCACTTGTTACAAAATCATATTTTTGCAAAATTCTCAAATAATATATAAAAACAAGCTTTGCACCAAAAGTTTCGATTTATTTGCCTTTGCAACAAATACTTTACATCACAATGGATATTTTAAATGCATTCTGCATCAATAGCGCAATCCAAGAAGAGGATTTTTTTTCCTCCATGCATACCTTGAGGATATTGGCTGAAATTTTCTCGAGCAGGTTTAATTCGCCCTCCTTTATCCACGACATGTTCGGCTGCGAGGGATTTTGGGGGGGGGGGGGGGGAAAGAAGGGAAAATGCCCATAAACATATAGAAATTAGTAAATCTCTTTCTAATGGTAATGCTGCAATGTTTCACGAAACATGCGCTCAATCGCGGCTAATTGCTTGAACAACGGCAACACAAACGCGCTGACACAATGTCGTCAAAAATGCTTCTTTCGCTGTAGACATCTACATTCACCCAAACTAGAGACGATATAGCAACTGTAATTACAAATTGACGAGATTTCCCCAAAATTTTGCCAGGCTTCCAACTCACCGTTTTTTTACGATGACGACCGCTTCCGTATTGGACAATGTGACGTCACCCAACTTCCTGTCACGTTGGAGGATCGTTTTTATCGATATTGTGGGGGGAAATAATAATAAATCGCATAAAATTGACAGTTTACGCTACAATACAAACTGACTTGAAAAATTATAAGGAAAAAAACCGCGTCAATAATTACTTTTTCTAAAAAGGCGTGTGTTTTTGTTGATGTACATTTTCTTTTCAGCTCAATTTTAATTATTGTTTAGATTTTCAATTTTTTTTTCACACGTGCTGTTGCCCTTAAATTTTATCGAGAGTACCTGAAGCACTTATCCAAATGTCCGGGTGTAATATACATTTTCCCCGGATTTGTTTATTATCTAGATTGATGGATAAATGATGAATAATGGTGACAATGATTATTTATTACATTTCATTTATTGGCTTTTGCCCTATTGCCATTAAATTGAAATTTTGTACAGTTCAGAGGACCTTCGTTTACGTTAGTGGAGGGTAATGGACTGCGTCGCGTTCCCAATTACGCAGTTTACGCGAACGTAATTTACGTACAATTTAAAAACGGGTTACTTCGGGTGAACCTGCAATGCAATTTTTTCTTCCACCACCAGGGTACGTCAGTAAGTTCTCCAGCAGTTTTGATGGCAGAGAAGAAGTTTGAGATTTTCTTTCTTTCTTTTTTTTAATTTTTTGGGGTGGTGGGGGACAGGGGGGGTGGCCTTTTTTGTTCGGCGGGGACGAGCCACAACACACCGCTCGAGGCACCCCAGCGCCGCGGACCGTCGGCTCAATCCCGAGGTGGGTTGGTGGGGAGCGACACCGTAGCGACAAACGGCAGCCGGAGACAAACGGGGGTCGAACACCGGACCGGCGGGCAGTTATCGCCCCTTTCGTTTTTTTCTTTTTCTTTTTTTTCTTTTTGAAAACCTCGTAACTCATCTGGTGGGGCTTTTTAGGGGGGCAGGGGGAGCTCAGAGCAGGGGGTCCAACACGCCGAGGAGGGACGAAGACATCACGGCGTGAGGAGGGGGCTGCCTTCCAACCTGAAGGGGCCGGTGGTTCGGCCACACCACCCTGGATTAGCTAGTTTGTACCCGCGCAGCTAAGTGAATGGGATGGAGCCGGGACCGTCTGGCACTGGTATGTATATTTCAAAATTATTCGTTTAAAAAAAACTATTGCATCTATGTTTGTGGAAGAAAAAGGCGAGCTATGGTCGCCTGGCCCCGGCTAGTTGGTTGATAACCGCGTGAAGGGAGACACAAGGAAGGAGGGACTCTTAAGGGAATTTCTTCCCATTTATCGCCTCTTAAACGGTGTTGACCATCCGCTGGGGTGGGGGCGGCCCCGGAGGTCGTGGGAATGAAGCCCGCCTTCCACCGGCAGCATCTGGCTGAGCTATGCGAGTAGCCCTGGCTGCCCTCCTCTCCGATCATTGACAGTTTTCTGATTCTCACTTAGTGTTTTATCATTAATAATTCCGAGTTCCAGACATATGACTGCATATGTATTATTATACGGCTTGGTTTTAGGTTAATTTATGTGTAGGGAGGCTCTTTGGGGGCCCCACCTCAGTATTTGTGAAGTTGCCTATTGTGTGTGTGTGTGTGTGTGTGTGTGTGTGTGTGTGTGTGTGTGTGTGTGTGTGTGTGTGTGTGCGTGTGCGTGCGCGTGTGTGCGTAGAGTGGGATGATTTAAAAGAGCATTTGATTATAGTGTTTTAGGTAGTGGTCTATTATTTAGAGAGTTCATGACAAAAAATTGAATTGGAGCATTATTGGCCGGTAGGTTACATTCTAGTGGCAGTATGGTCAAGTGCAGTCCTTTTTAATTAATTGTGGCAACATGCAAATGAGAACCCTAAATGTAGAAGTTTTATTTTCAGCAATCCAATAGAAATAGAAGTGCAGGTTTACCTTAAAATCAAACTTAAAATGACGATTATGTGTTGTGTATTTAAGCAAAACACACAACTATGCCTTATGAAAGTTCACCCGCTCAGTGTACAATGCAATAATAGAATGGTACAATACTCTGAGGCATATTTTCTTCTGTAGAAAGCAACCTATTACTGCATCCTAGTTTAGCTTGTGTTTTTGTGTGTGTATTTTTATCCTGTATGTGTTGTACTACCCCCTAGTGGCCATGATGTGCACACCAGGAGTAGCGCAATCTCCATTGAATGATCAAAATGCACAAATAGTTTAATTGTCTATATTCTATTTTAGTATCTTATCACTGTGTTTTCAAAAACAAAGCAGAACACTGTTTCTTTAACAGATACTTTATTGTCAAAACATTTCGTTGGTGTTTTGGGGGAGCTTGAATGTATTAATGGCACACTTCATTGACAAATGAGGATTTGAGATCTAAGAGTTTTGAGTCACAAATGTAAATTAAGGCACCACTGTGGTCTGACCCAGTGTTACACTGGCCCTTGTCATGATTAGTTTTAAACTGAACATTTTGTGTAAAATGGACTTGACTTGCTATAAATAGAAATATTTAGCTTTCTGGGTTGTCTGCCCACCTACCAAATGTGAAATTAAACTACCAAGTAATGCTAATGTCTGGTTATTTCTTAAAACATGCCTGTAAGCAAGGCTCTCTGAATTTTTATGGATTGTGACGCAACAGTGTGGCTAATTTACCGATCCCTCATGACAATCTCTGCCTGCGAATGAAGATTTTCGGTCAAATCTACAATACAGGTTTTGGAAATATTTACAATTGGAAACTTTCACTGTGAGTTGGGGTCGTTTATTGGAAAGGTATCATTTGAGGGTAAAGAGAAATTAATTTTAGTTTTGTCATTAGCAGACAATCCATGTAAAAGGGATCGCTCTCCTTGCCCACATGCAAGGGCATTAGTTTACGCACACACATGCACGCATGCACACACGCGCATTTACGCAACGTGCCATGTAGGTTTTACCTTGAGGAAATCCCTTGGAGCTATTTAAAGAAGGGCCTTTCCAGGTTGGCCTGATGTGGGAACATGCTCCCCATAGGACCCAAGAGGCCAAGGTCTCGGCTCCTCCTTTTATCCAACAGGCGCCCCCAACCTCCCTTACGCACAGACTCACACACAGGTTTTCTGATATCCATGACAATGCCGTGTTGCTGTGGCGTCTCCATGGTGAGGCTGGGAATGCCGAGGGGGTGCGGCGGGATGGGGAGGCTATCCCGTGTTTTCTGAGGGCACTCCCCTCCGTCAAGCCACCCGGTGTTGTTTATACGTCTCAGAGGGAGGAACGGGGCAGCTGGGGTCTTTGTTGTTGACGGTGGTGCGAGTGAGCGTGTGTGTGTGTGTGTGTGTGTGTGTGTGTGTGTGTGTGTGTGTGTGTGTGTAGGGGGCTTCTCTGGGGACTTGAGGGGTTAAGACATGGGGGCCCCTCGCAAGCAGGAGTTACTGCTAAACTTCCCACCCCAGATGTATTGATACTGACATTGGTTTTCTTTTGGTTCAAGTTTGGTGTTTTGTGGGCAGTCCCCAAATTTGGGCACTGCTCTGCCCACATGCCCACATCCAGTTATGAGAGCACCAAATTTTCACAGTCTTGCCTCCCCCATCTGTCTAGTAAAAACAAGTTGGCAAAGCAATTGGACCAACTTTCAAAGACAAGGACCCCAGGAAATGACTAAACCACCTGAAAATTCTTTTGGGCAAGGATGCTTGACATGTGATGGAAGATATAAATACAGAATTTCATATTGCAATGTAAAATTGGGTTTTGGGGCTGAATTTTGGTGTAGCTATGAGGGTTAGGGTTAAATGGCAGACTTGACATCTATTTTTGGAAATGGCTCTTATGAAATTTTTGTGGGTCTGCTCGTGATAGACATGCTAACCAAATTTCATTTTGCTTAAAAAAGTCTTTGAGGCCTGAAATTTGGAGATCTCTGAAGAAAAATGGCTTTGGGGAATTTTAAGTTCATATTTGAGGGATGCCTGGAAAGGTCCTGCTTAGAATTTCAGATTTTACCGTGGGTCCTGAATTTTTGTAAAATGAGTTTGGCCCAACAAAGGTAGTAGCAGTCAAACAAAATCTGACATCCTTTCTTTCTCCCACTAATTTTGTCCTCAGTGCCCATGGGGGTCTTCCCCCCACCCCTACAGCAGGTGTTCCATGCCCCGCGTCGGCCAGGAATGGGCACTGTGGGCAAGCCCATCAAACTGCTGGCCAACTACTTCGAGGTGGAGATCCCCAAGATGGACGTCTACCACTACGAGGTGGACATTAAGCCGGACAAGTGCCCGCGGCGAGTCAACCGGTAGGTCGCAGTGACCACGACAGATGTGGTGTCTGTAAAGCAGCCAATGTCTTCCAACATTGACCTGAAAAAAATAATTGCTCCAGTTCACACACAAATAGAAAAAGATCCATTATGTGCTTCTCTTACAGGGGAAGCTATTTGTTTTCATCTTTTCGGACTCTTAGGAAAAAAGCCACGACAATGAAATCAATTAAAAGAAGAAAAAAAAAAAAGGAGCTGTCTTGTTTGTGATTTGTCACCTTCGTGCTTTCAGTGTCAGTAAACAAACATGAAAGAAAAAGAGAGTAATCTGCTGACTCTGTTGTCTTGAGCTCTCTTGACAGTCCTTTTTCATTTCAGCCATCTCTGTCTGCTGTAAAAGGGGGGTGTTTTAGCCACAACAATTAATTTTTCTCACAATGCTAAATTCTGCTGATGTGTTTCAAGCCAGGCCTATTTGAAATGTTTCATTATCGAATATAGTATTTAAAATCGGTCAAATGGAGCGCTTCCTCAACTTGGAGGACTTAAATGTTTTTTTTTAGTGTGTCTTAAGTTCTGCAGCATTTTCAACTCAAGATGACAAAAAAAAGTGGCATGAACGTACCCCTGCAAAACTTAGTGTCCTTCCTCTAAAAGTCCGGAAAGCCTTTGAGCTTCACTGCCTCTTGACTCAAGGGTTTTGAGATAAAAGCTACCCAGAATCTATCCAAAGATCACGTCCTTTGACCTGCACCCTTCCCCCTTTTGGCGTATTGAAAAATTACCTCCTGGCTCCTCCCACTTTCATTCCTTCTTTTTTGTCCTCTCCTCCCCCCCACCTCCCATGACCATGGCAGCTGCGTCACGCACAATTGATAATTCCGCCATCTCGCGTCACAATGGAGCACCACGCCACGATCAAGGGGATGGCTTGAACTGACGGAGCGTCATGGGTGGCTCGTGTTAACGCTTTTTTTTTTTTTGGCTGCTTGTTTGATGACCTCCCCGCAGGGAAGTGGTGGAGTACATGGTGCAGCACTTCAAGCCACAGCTCTTTGGCGACCGCAAGCCCGTGTACGACGGCAAGAAGAATATCTACACGGTGCTGGCGCTGCCCATCGGCAGTGAAAAGGTATAAATGTGTTGCCAGAACACATCACCACCCAAATCAAGCCCTCCAAAAATAATTACCATCGCTTGTATATGCCTTGATTTCATTCCAACAGGTTCAGTATGTTGATTTAAAAATAGACACTGAGGAAATTCATTTCAGGTGGATTTCGAGGTTACCATCCCAGGGGAGGGCAAGGACCGAATCTTCAAGGTGTCCATCCGTTGGCTGGCCAAGGTGTCATGGCGCCTGCTGCAGGAGACGCTGGTCAGCGGGCGGCTACAGGTGCCCCTCGACTCTGTGCAAGCCCTGGACGTGGCCATGCGTCACTTGGCCTCTATGAGGTATACGATTATTTTAAGAATCGATTCTGGTGAATTTTTTTTTTCCCCTGTTTCTAGTTATTTTAATTCCAACCCGATAATCAAAAACAACCAACTTGTATTCTATTGTTATTATACAAGGGAATGCACTTTAGAGCTACCAATAGGGATTTGGAACTCTGGCAGAGCTTCCTACACTCCAGGGGAAAAAAAATATGAGCCCTGCCAGTAATTTGGAACAATGAAAAATAATGTGTGATGTGCCATGTGTTAACATTAAATTCATGCTGTCATCTCTCTCTCTCTCTCTCTCTCTCTCTCTCTCTCTCTCTCTCTCTCTCTCTCTCTCTCTCTCTCCCTCTGTCTCACACTCACACGGTTCATTGTTTTTGTCAACACTTCCATTTAGGTACACTCCTGTGGGCCGCTCGTTCTTCTCCCCGCCAGAAGGTTACTACCACCCTCTGGGCGGTGGCCGGGAGGTATGGTTCGGCTTCCACCAGTCGGTGCGGCCCGCCATGTGGAAGATGATGCTCAACATCGACGGTGAGGAGTGACAAGGCCCTAACTTAGAAAAGCCCCCCACCACCAATCCCAAAAAATAGAGTGCTGTGGTCTGGATTCCTCACTGATGTTCTCTGGCTCCCTCCAGTGTCTGCCACCGCCTTCTACAAAGCCCAGCCTGTCATCGAATTCATGTGCGAAGTTCTGGACATCCGCAACATAGATGAGCAGCCCAAAACGCTCACCGATTCGCAGCGGGTTCGCTTCACCAAAGAGATCAAAGGTGGGGGATTTTCAACGTCGGCCGACGCAAATAATTCGTAAATATCTAGTAGTGTCAGGTCTCGTATACCCCGCTTCGCCAGGCCTCAAGGTGGAAGTGACCCACTGTGGGCAAATGAAGAGGAAGTACCGTGTATGCAATGTCACCCGACGTCCTGCCAGCCATCAGACGTAAGTGCCATGATGATGATAATGGTGATGATGCGTGCCATGTCTCACTGACTGCAACCACGATTGTCATTTGAAGAGATGCTGAGGTCATTTTAAGATCATCTTTGTTAGTCATCCACCAAAGGGAACAAATGAGGCACACCTGTGCTATTCACCGAGATCCAGTACAAGAGCTGGATCTAAATTTGGCTTTTTTTTTATAGCCCTCCTGGTACATTGTGTGTCAATAAAAATATGATTTACATTTCTTACAGGTTCCCCCTCCAGCTCGAAAGCGGGCAGACCGTAGAATGCACTGTTGCCCAGTACTTCAAGCAGAAGTACAACCTGCAGTTAAAATACCCCCACCTGCCCTGCCTGCAGGTGGGGCAGGAGCAGAAGCACACATATCTGCCCCTAGAGGTGAGTCAAGCCTATCACGTGCTGATGATTTTCATCATGAGCGAATTTAAAAACCTCTCCGCCCCAAATGCGGCAGGTGTGCAACATCGTGGCGGGCCAAAGATGCATCAAGAAGCTGACGGATAATCAGACGTCCACCATGATCAAAGCGACTGCTCGCTCGGCGCCCGATAGACAGGAAGAGATCAGCCGGCTGGTGAGTCCAACCACTTAGCTGGAATTGCTAACTTCACTTCCGACGACCAACTGACTGACTTTTGGTTCTCTTGCAGATGAAGAACGCCAACTTCAACCTCGACCCCTACATCCAGGAATTTGGCATCAAGGTGAAGGACGACATGGCTGAAGTAACGGGCAGAGTGCTTCCAGCCCCGATCCTGCAGTACGGAGGACGGGTAAATATTTTGACCACAACAACCAGGGGCACGACTTTGAAAACACTCTGGTGAACATGTTTTGGTTGTGTCTCGTGACAGAACCGAGCCATAGCCACCCCAAATCAGGGCGTGTGGGACATGCGGGGCAAGCAGTTCTACAATGGCATCGAGATCAAAGTGTGGGCCATTGCCTGCTTTGCCCCGCAGAAGCAATGCAGAGAGGAGGTGCTGAAGTAAGTGCCAAAGTTAGCCTCAGCCTCATTTACACTGCCCATACCTGTCAATGTGCCATGTGCTTAATCATCTTTAAGTCTGAAATGATCCTAAACTTTGAGGGATCGTATGAGAAGAGAGGGCAAATGAATGATCATTTTGTCCTCTAAGGAACTTCACGGACCAGTTACGCAAAATCTCCAAGGACGCCGGCATGCCCATCCAAGGCCAGCCGTGCTTCTGCAAGTACGCGCAGGGAGCGGACAGCGTGGAGCCCATGTTCAGACACCTGAAGAACACCTACTCGGGGCTACAGCTCATCATTGTCATCCTGCCCGGGAAAACTCCCGTCTACGGTACGAGGATGATGTCATCTTAACCCGACGTGAACTGTATGAGTTGATTTCGTATCTCCACTTTCAGCGGAGGTAAAGCGCGTGGGAGACACCCTGTTGGGCATGGCCACGCAGTGCGTGCAGGTGAAGAACGTGGTCAAGACGTCCCCTCAGACCCTCTCCAACCTTTGCCTCAAGATTAACGTCAAGCTGGGAGGCATCAATAACATCCTGGTGCCGCACCAAAGGTAAAGCCAATTACATTGAAATACTAAACTATTTGCTGAAGAAATTCAAAACTATTTCCTTAATATTTAACTCGTATATGACGGATGCATGTTGGGTCTTACTCGTGTTCCCTGTTCCAGGTCAGCGGTGTTCCAGCAGCCGGTTATCTTCCTGGGAGCTGATGTGACGCACCCTCCTGCTGGAGACGGCAAGAAACCCTCCATCACTGCCGTAAGTATCAACGGAAAGTGTGCAGGAAGGTGCGACCAGAACGATAGTGACACCTAGTGGCAGATTACAGCTACTGCTGGAAATTAATAAGCACCATGTCGTGGTGTATCAAGTCGAGCATTAGCGTTTCAACGTCGTATTTCCGTGGCTGTAGTCAACCTTTTGCTACCACTGTTGTAACAGCACTGATACTGATACAAAACACAAAGATACAATCAGAAAATAATTTGTGGCGATGATTGATCCATTTGATGTGATAGATAAGGCTCAGATTTTCATGTTTATTGCACATTAAATGTAAAAGTAGTCTGCACAGGAAAAACTGACATTTAGTGGCATTTATTGTTTGATTCATCGAGATAATAGGAGACATCTGTCATTCACGTGTTCCAGTAATGGAAAAATGGGCGGATACCAATAAAAGGTTGCATCTTCTTAAGCTGAAGGGGAACAAAAAGCAGAGAATGAGGAAGGTGTCGTCGGTAAGGGGATACAAGGAAGCAAATGCCTCATCACATTGAGTCACGTTGAAAAATTGAGATGACGTCAACCCCTCAGCCGCCGCTGACTTCAGCCGAGCTGCGATTGGTTGCCATGTTGCCTAGTGATAGTGACAGATGCTTGAATCACATGTTGGGTTTGGGAGCGTGAGGAGGGAGGAGGAAAAAAATGATTTGCACGGAGAGCATTGTTCTGGATCAACAATCGGCAAAGTTAAAAAAAAAAAAATCAGTAGGCCTCTTCGGACATTTACATTGAAAAGAGTCCTGCAATATTTGTTGCATTCATTTACAAGTTTAATTGGTGATCATTACCAGTACCTTAATTATAATTAAAAAAATAGAGTAAAATATTGCTTTTTGTATTGTTGTCATGTACATCAGCAACACAAACCTGGTTCATCTTTCTTTCTTAAAAATCCAAAGTGGCCCTTGAGTGCAAACGTTTGCTCCCTTGCTTCCCGGCGTTAGCCACCAAGAGGTGCTAATGCTGCCTTGTTCTTCTCGTTGGTTCTTGTAGGTGGTGGGCAGCATGGACGCCCACCCCAGCCGCTACTGCGCCACCGTGCGGGTCCAGCGGCCTCGGCAGGAGATCATCGAGGATCTGTCCTACATGGTGCGCGAGCTGCTCATCCAGTTCTATAAGTCCACCCGCTTCAAGCCCACCAGGATCATCTTCTACAGGGACGGCGTTCCGGAAGGCCAACTGCCGCAGGTCGAGCGAGAGAGAGAATATTTCACATTACCTTGTTTTTATGTAATTGGGGGAAAAAAAAAAAGTTTTTATTCTTATTTCAGATTCTCCACTATGAGCTGCTGGCCATCAGGGACGCCTGCATCAAGCTGGAGAAGGACTACCAGCCCGGCATCACTTACATTGTAGTGCAGAAGCGCCATCACACGCGCCTCTTCTGTGCCGACAAATCTGAAAGGGTGCGCTTTTTTTTTTTTTCTTTTTTCCTCGGGCCTGACCCCACCATTTTCACCCTTTTCCTATTAATAGTATCGTTTTTCTTGTTTTGTTTTACCAGATCGGAAAAAGCGGGAACATACCCGCTGGCACTACAGTGGACACCAGCATCACTCACCCCTTTGAGTTTGACTTCTACCTGTGTAGCCACGCAGGCATACAGGTAGTTTGATGATTCACCACAAAACCTTATGGGAGTCTACATTTCATGCAATTTGCCTTTTGTCCACGTCAAGGGTACGAGCCGGCCGTCGCATTATTACGTCTTGTGGGATGACAATCGTTTCACGGCCGACGAGTTGCAGATCCTCACCTACCAGTTGTGCCACACCTACGTACGCTGCACCCGCTCGGTGTCCATCCCGGCGCCGGCCTACTACGCCCGCCTCGTGGCCTTCCGCGCCCGCTACCATCTTGTGGACAAAGAGCACGACAGGTTGGGAACACGACCGACTCGTTGGCATCTGCCGATTATCAAGTACTTACCGTTGATCTTGTGCTTGCAGCGGGGAGGGTAGTCACGTGTCAGGTCAGAGTAACGGCCGGGACCCCCAGGCGCTCGCTAAAGCGGTCCAAATCCACCACGACACCCTGAGGACCATGTACTTCGCCTGAGCTGCATAGCAAGGCAGCCACCACTTCCCCTCGCCATGTCCCTTACGCCCAAGTGGGCTCGCAGCTCTCCACCACTATGACCACCTCATCCTCTTCCCTTATCCCTGTGTGACTGCCCACGACTCATCACCCACCCACAGCCAGCCAGCCCGCCATATCGATCCAATCTTCAAAACATTCTCCAGCCTCATGCACTCAAAAGGTTATGAATATTATTATTATTATTATTATTGCGATTATTTCTTTGTTTTTACTCGACCGGGACTGTTTTAGTTTTTTCGTCTGTATTATAATGTAATATTGTGTACTACCTTCACACTCGCAAGTAAGTATGCAATATGGAGGAAATTAGGCGGTGCACAATGCTGCCTCTTTAACCCAATGCCAGTGTTCCAAAATCACAAGGATTGGGTATCCTTTGCTTACTTTCATTGTTTTATTGTTTTTACAAATAATGTTATTCTTCTTGTATTGTTTCATATTTTTTTTAAAACCCACCATGAGCTACTTTAGCACTTAGCGTTTAGCATGTAGGTGCCTGCGCGTCTAGGCTGCCATTTTCACTTTCCTAAGCGGGTGTAGCATATCTTAGAGCCTTTAGAGGGCTTCGCAAAGTATAACAATAGAGGGACCCTTGCGTTGAGCCAGGGGCGGGGAACCTTTTGCCTGCCTCTTCCGCAATGGTGGTCCGCAGGTTGCCCACCCCTGGTGTGTAAAAGATACTTGCACCCCGTGCACCTGAACCAGCATCATTAACCAGCCAAAAAAAGAACAACCAACCAATGGAAAAAGGAGGCACTTCAACAGGGAGCTCGTTTTTATGATTTTTGTCTGTATGCTCTTTAAAGATTTACAAGGCACTTTTTGTTTTACTTATTGATTTTTTTTATGACTTCCAAATGGCCTCATCTTTGTACACTAAGTCGCACACTTCTATAGCTATACATGAGCTCTTACCTCACCGCATAGACAGCAGAAGCACACTCTCTCAAGACTATCCCTCTTCAAATGCACTTGTTCCTCAACACTCATCCTTTGTCATCATCACCTTCATCACCGCGTTTATCGCTTCGCAATCCTTTAGCGCAACGTTTCCCAAACTTGTCAAAGGCATCTATTTTGTTTTTCACCATGGCACCTGCCACAGAGTTACAATAGTGCGGTCCAGTCTGCCAATGTCATATTGCTTTCTGACCCCTGTACCAGTAGTTGAATGCATGGAGCAAAATTGATTGGCGCCCCCTAGTGTAAGAAAATGTATAGACTCAGTTTGGGAAACCTTGCCTTTTTTTGTGTCAGCCAATCTCCCTTGGTGCTCCGTGTGCATGGGTGGCACGAATAAGGGAGTTGCGACCACTTATTAATACACCCTGCCTTTTTAAATATGATAATAATAATAATGCATGGAACACGTTGTAAAACTGGATTATCTGAGCCACTTTTTTTCGCTGCCTGTTTGCCTCAATTGTGAAGTAGTTACAAAAATCTGCCCCCCTCCCCCACCACCACATTACTTGAGTATTGTGACTCGTCTGTGGAGACCGAAGCCCCTTTCACACTTGTTTACTTTTTGTTAGATGTATTCATTTTCAGTGGCAAAAAAGAAATCTGCAAATGATTTACTTTTTAGTGATGTGGAAAAAGTAGCACTTTTTCTGTGGGTGCCGCCAATCTTACGGATCTGGTACTACCTCCAAAAATGGAAAATTCTTGCTCTGAAAGCGCTGACAGTTATGCGAATTTATCTCGTGTCTTTTTGCCAATTAGATTTGTGTGAAAGAGGCTTTGGTCCAAATGCCACCTTGGTCGCCCCTCCAAAGGCGTTTGTGGGGTTTTTAAATCACATTTATGGACTCGCATATTGTCCAAAAAAAAAGCCTTTGTACGACGTTTTACTGACCCGTCATTGTGTTGAAGGTGATTTGTACATATAAATATATAATATTAACCTGTTATGTATTTTGGCTCACCACTCGCCAGGCCTTGTCACAGTTTTTCGGGGGCCAGTACTCTCCCGCCGTCTCGTCCGTTCCGCCCTCTCCAGATAATAATGATACAAAGTTTCGCGGCAGTTCCTTGCACCGCTGAAACCAGATGCAGTTCTCACTCACTGAAGTCACAAAGCACCTTGCAAGAGGGGGCGGACGGGCAGGCAAGCGGTAGGGCCAGGTGGGTTTGTGGGGTTCGGATTGTATGTACGACAGCCGGCAGCCTCACCATCTGACTAAGCAATATCGAAGCCACTGATCAAGAACAATCCTTGTCATAGCACTTCCCAATAGATTTGGAATGAAAGGACTTGGAAGCGTTACGCTCTTTTGGCTCTCTATGTGATAGTAGTAATGGAAACTCTGTGGGGAGGGTTATTTTTTAAGAAGAAAATAAATTTGTTTTTTAAATAATGTTCTGTTATTCTTTGTGCACGCTTGCAGGTCACTTACTTATGCACACTAGCACAATACTATGAAGTAAACAAATTTGAGGTGGCTTAATATGATTTTAAATTGGAGGTCAAATTACAAATTAACCACTTAAATTTACAATAATTAGTAAAAGCTGAAAAACATGGAACACAAAAGTACGCGTAATTCAGCAGCGAACATGATATTGACGGCATCACCGACGACGTAATATCACCTTAACAGGAACATAGGGGCGGGGCTCTGGTCGTGACGTAACCGGCGCAGAGCCTGACTTGCCCATATTTAGCAGGCTTGCCTGGGAGAGATCCCCAGCCTGCCAGCCAGCCTCACACTTCATCTGTCATACTCGGGGGGGAAAAAATCTCAACTCTTTCGGCGTGCACCGAGGACTTGACAGCTGGATTTTGTTTTATTTTTTCTGTTTTCGGGCAAACCGGGCTGTCGAAGACGACGACGCCGACGTCGTGTCGATAATTTTAGCCGGCGAAAGTGCCTGTTCTGCTGTTTTAACCCCCCCCCCCCCCCCACATCCCTCCTTCGTAAAAGTAACCGTCACAATTCTACCTCGTCGCGAGCGAGCTAACCGGCTAACATTAGCCCGTATCTTCTTCGTGTGACACGGTTTTAAATTCACCCCAAAGGCGCCTCTTCGGCTTTTGTTGACTCTTTAACCCCGTGGCGATGACTTCCTGACCGCAAAGATACTTTTTAATACAAAACGAAAAGAAAAAAGAAGGAGGCTTCACGAGCGAGCTAAACTGAGCTAACCCGAGTGGCGCCGCGCTAGCAGCGTCACCCGGGATTGGACACGTTGCCAACGGCGAGGAGGTGGTGTAGGGGCGGCCTACGGCTCGACATCCCTCGCCCAGGCAAGGTGGGGTCGAAGAGACCCGGAGCCCGTCATTCTGCGGGGGCACAGGCTTTGCTGAGCCGTGGGGAGACACCGGCTAGAAGGGAGGAGAAACCGGAGGAGGGAGGAAGCAGGAGGACCGGGGAGGTTTTTTTTTAAACAAGTGGGATCCGGGAAGTAAACCGGGCAGTGACCTCATGAATGGAAATCGGAACTACAGGTGAGACATTTTCTTCAATTTGACTGTTTTCTCTGGGGCCTTGCAGATTAACAACCGGGGAAGTTGTTTACTGTAGTCATGGAGACTGTCAGCGACACGCACAAAGTGCAAACCGAAAAATGCGGTCTTTTGCAACAATTATCGAGTAAAGTTCATATTTCACCTGAGAAAAATATTACGGCCCACCACCATATGTCGCAAAAAGTGGATAGTGCACACAAAGTGCCCTCTGGATGATCGTTTGCTGTCATTGTTTTGTCACTATACGTCACTGGCATGCATAGTTTAAAAAAAATACTCGTAATACTAGTGACTAAAAGTTATAGATGTGTGTCTCAATTTTTCCATGCAGACTGCACTTGAGGTGCAACAATTATTCTCATGTCTCTCATGTCAACAACTAATTTGATAATTGCAATCATTTAAAGTTATTGTAACTGTAACACCCTGTAACTGAACCAAGGACACCACCTCATTACTGCCTGTCGTAAAGCTTAAATAGAGCAAAACCCTTAAAATAAATAAATTGACCAGTTAGACAAATTGTTGAATGTGTGTGTGTTTCCTGTATTTCCAATGGAAAGTGGCAAAGTTTTCTCCCCCCATGCCACTTGGTGGGTGGTTGAGTGGCGGCCTTGACCCCTTGCTAACCTCGATATCTTCGGTAGTGGCAAACATGCCGAGTCTGCTCTTCCGTTCGTCCTTGAGCCATTACTTAAAAAGCGTACTGCCATTGTCGAGTGCTCCAAAGTGCTTGCAATTATTACGATGTGTATTTTTGTCCTGTCCGTGTTGAATCCCCGCTTGAGGGTTCATTTGGGGTAAATTTCGGTGAAAGTGGTGTCTGGTGGATTCTGAGAATCCGCAAAGCACGGATCGATCTCCGTCACCATGCTCGGTCGGCAATAGATGGTGTAGTCACGAAGAATGATTTGCTATTTTGAGTCATCCATCTGTTTAGGACACCTGCTTTAGATTGGAGCTCATTTTGGGTAAATTCCCCAGTCGCTGTAAAATCTTTGTAGTTTGCTCCAATGTGAGCCAAAATGGCCAACTTCCCCTTCAATTTCATTCATTTTATTTATGCATCCTGGTGTTGGTTGGGTCTTTTTTTACATTTGTTTTTTTTTACTCTCAGCGAAATGATCATCTCATTGACTAAGGAAAGCCCCTTCAAATTTCTCGATGACAAAGGTCACTCTGATCGCAAACAGTGTGTTGTTGACTATTCCAAATTTCCCCACCCACTCCTGTATTCGTCTTGTAATAATGCAAATGTCAACGGTGAGTCGCTGTCAGGCGGGCTCTCCACGCTTGTGATCTCAGTAGCAGTTAAACGGGCCCAACTGCTCGGCTTTGTCCATGCTGTAATGGAAGCGTTCCACTTAATATGTGACTGTACAAACCGACTGGCCGGAGGCGCATTTGACATCATTTGATCTTCACCCCCTCCTCTGCCTCCCTTTTCCTCCTCATTAGTGTCCAGGCACTTCCCATGGCATGTATTGTAACATGAGGGACCAGGCGGTATTTTCCCAGTAACCAAGCACTGCCGATTCGGTTACAACAGCTCAAAGTATCCCGTTAAGCAAATGAAACAGATTTTTTTTTTTTCTTTTTCGATCCAGTTGGTTTCCCAAGCATTTTTGTAGTTTACCATTCCAAATTTTCTCCCCCCCTCCCCACACACACACACACACTTTTTGCAGGTAATATTCTCATGTTTCCAACGTACAAGTGTAACTTTTTGGCCTACTAAAATAATTGCAATTAAATAATAAATCATAATAATTTATCGCTATGCACGTGTCCACTATTTTATTTGATAATCATTCGTCTGTCGAATTTACTGCTTGAGGGATGAGCGAATTGCTTGAATTTTGGAAAGAGTCCAAGTAGGTAGTAAACGGCAGGCCTCTGAACAGAGCGCTTGCAAGCGAGGTAGTGACACTGCCCCAAAATGTCCGCCGCAAAGGGGCCCCCGGTCAGCGCGGTGTTTGCTCACCGCATCGCCGTGTGTGTGATTCACACAGAGCAAGCTTCTACTCAGCCTTGAGCTTTCCACTCTTGCCTCGATATTGCGACTGGGCCGGTGGCGCCAAACGCCCCCGCCGCCCACCCTCTTTGCTGAAATTTGACCTTCTCCTCGCATCCCTCTCAAATACACACAAACACACACACACACGCTTGTTGCACTCGCCGTTATAAGCAGACAAGCAGAGTCGCGTGAGAACATGCAAATGACTGTCTCAACCGAGCGGCTTTGAAAGACGACACTGCCGCGTTTGTCCGAGCGGCAGACCAGATTAACGCCGGCTGTCACATTAACGTGGGCTGGGTGGCAGAAAATAATTCAAATCCGTTTTGATATATGGCTCGTCAACATTAATGTTACACGATGGAGCCGAGAAGCTAAACTTAGTCAAGGAGATACTGTGGCCATAAAGTGGGAGGTTTTTGTCTGACATCAACAATCAGTTTGACTTACTAACCTGTGTGTAAATTGTCTTAAAGCAGCTCAAGTTGGCGTAAAAAAAAAAAAAAAGGTGACATTTCCTGGCTCGGCTCAATTGATCCCTTAAGGCTGGACCATGATTGGACTTTGTCCATCATCTCCTCCTCTTCTATTTTTATCACATCCAAGTGACTAACCATGCAGGATGTGGCGGCGTTAGCCGCGGACTTCAGATGCGACACCCCGAAGAGGCCCAGGAAGGGCACGTGGAGGGGGTGGAGTCAGATGCCGTCAATCAATCTGCGTTTGTGTGTGTGACTGATGCCATTGTGCTCTGTTCCCACATTTCAAGCCTCCGTGGATTACAAACACAACAGCTGTATTGTGCACGTCTGTGTGTGTGTGAGAGCGCACTCGTGAGCGGTGTGGACGTTTATGTACTTAGGGGTGATGGATGTCGCTCTTGACTCTAGCCGTCCCCGCAACCATTTTGGATCACAACCAACTGTGTTCCATTCACCACCGGCAGTTTCTGCTAAGTTTTGCCAATATATCTGTCCAAGCCTACTTACAGAATTTGGACTAAATTTACTTAATTGAGTAATTGAGGTATGGCCTAGCATAGTAATTGAGTAACTCAACTCAATTAGACCAATTAGACAAAAAGCTACAACTAATATCCACAACATTTGTTTCTGAACTTTGGAAATTGCGGAAAAACTTGTGAAGGGGGAAAGAGCTAGGCTCCAGCAAGGCCGTCCATCATTTTTTTAAAATGAAGTCATAGTAACTGTACGGGAAAAAAAAATATCAATGACGTCGCCTCAACTTTCATCACGTCATTGTCATTGACAAACAAAACGGGAAGTCATGCAAATCCCTCCTCGCGCCCAGAGGAAGCCAGTTTGGCGCGGCGAGATGTTAATGCCGTCAAAATCCCGCCACTCCCTCGCAACCTCTTTGCTAACCCAGCTCGCATCCGGGCCCAAATTGAATTAGCGTCCGATTTAAGGCGACAGCTCTCTACAAAGGCTTTGAAGAATAATGTCTGTCCTCTGTCTTTTGTGTTCCACTCGGAACAAAACTGCGGGGCACTTACTGTAAACAAACTCGCACAAGACTTGCGCAGGGGCCTCAGTATGAGGCACAAGTGAGTCAAATCAGCAATGAATCACTTTTGATTTACTGGTGCAGGATTTACTTACTAAGCTCTCATTTTTGAGTGTGTGTGTGGGAGGGGGGAGGGATACAAGTGCCGTACTGACTTCAATAGTCTGGTGACTTAAAATGTTTTCTCAAGCGTGGCAGGGCAGGCAAGACCCAGCAGACACTAAAATAGCTCCGGCATGTGCGCGGCACGTTTAAGCTGTTTTTTTTTTTTTTCAAAGGGGGGCAAAGGGGAGTCTGAGTGACTCATGCACAAGACATCTCAGCACGATAAATATGTTTGATTCCCGGAGGGTAGAGAAAGAAAGGGCTGGTGTTTTTTTTTTGGGGTGGTTTCCCCACCGTAGTAGCACCCACGTTGATGTTGGCATTTGGAATTTCTGCTGTGCGAATGTACGCAATCAGATTAGTTTATCAGTTACTGTGTGTTTGTGTGTGTGTTTGCCATTCTGCGTTTTGTTTAACATGAGACTAACGCCTTTTCTAAAGGTCAGTGATAAGCTTAAAATTAAAATTGTCAAAGCGTGTTGCTGCAGCCCCTGAAAATAGTCTGAAGTACCGTATTTTCTGCACTACAAGGTGCACTGGATTATAAAGCGCACCTTCATTGAAAACACTCATCCTCTCCTCCATTTTGTGCCCCTCCCTCAGGAGCCGTTGGGGCCCAGTCCCTGTTTGCCATGCCTCGGCGGCCCGGCTACGGCACCATGGGCAAGCCCATCAAGCTGCTGGCCAACTGCTTCCAGGTGGAGATCCCCAAGATGGACGTCTACCTTTACGAGGTGGACATCAAGCCTGACAAGTGCCCGCGGCGAGTCAACCGGTAAGCATCACACTTCCTGGAAGCTGTTTGGGTTTTCCGTACACGTGGCAGGACCGAGTGAACATGCGCTGTGGTGGTTTGTCACAGGGAGGTGGTCGACTCCATGGTGCAGCACTTCAAGGTGACCATCTTTGGGGATCGCAGGCCAGTCTACGATGGCAAGAGGAGTCTGTACACGGCCAACCCGCTGCCTGTGGCGCCCACGGGGGTCAGATAACCACACAAACACTCACACATATACCATCTCATATTCTTTTCCTCACTTCACTCGCCCCCTTCTCAGGTGGACCTGGATGTCACTCTACCGGGCGAGGGGGGCAAAGATCGTCCCTTCAAGGTGTCCATCAAGTTTGTGTCTCTGGTGAGCTGGCACATGCTGCACGAAGTGCTGACGGGTCACAGCATGCCCGAGCCGCTGGAGCTGGACAAGCCCATCAGCACCAATCCTGTGCACGCCGTGGACGTGGTGCTGAGACACCTGCCGTCCATGAAGTAAGTTTGAAGGAATCTCAGATAAGTAATTCACGCCCTGCTATATTGCTGATTTTTCAGTTCTGCGTCAGTATCAGCCACCGCCATCCAAACGGAAATCAAACCAAGCTCAAATAGGATCTCAGTCAGGCCACCCTCTAACCTGATATCACTTCCCTAAGATGGGCCAAGTAATCTCAACATGGCTTCTATAAAGCTTTATCAAAAGGCGTCTCTTTATATCTTTCATTTGAGTTTGTTTACAGCGGCCCCGCTATCACGTTGATGCATTGTCGCCGTGGAAAATGGGTGCCCTTTGCACCTCAATGCCACACTTGCAACGCCTTCATATCTGCTCATACCCTTTACTGTCAACACTGATCATGGCATCTTTCATTATCTCATGTTGTCACTGTTGTTAGGGGTGGTCAATGTTTACCTGATTTGATGACTCTGGAAAATAACCTCAGTTATATGAACGCTGATTTTCCCCTCATAGATACACGCCGGTGGGCCGCTCCTTCTTCTCGGCTCCGGAGGGCTATGATCACCCCTTGGGCGGAGGCAGGGAGGTGTGGTTCGGCTTCCACCAGTCGGTGCGCCCCGCCATGTGGAAGATGATGCTGAACATTGATGGTAAGCCGTACAATACTGGTGACCTTGGCCAGTAAAATGACGCTTGTGCATGTTTGTTTGTTCATAACTGGAAGGAAGTGAGGTCCTTTGGGGTGGATGGGAGCTGACTAATTGGTTGCTATGGAAACAGGGCAGCGTATGCGAGTGGGGATGTGTGTGTTTGTGGGGGGACTGTGCGGTTAGACAATGTGTTCAACTGTGTAGGGGGAGAGGAGTTTGCAGCCGTGTTGGTGTGTGTTAGAGATGCCCGTATGTGTTTGTTTTGTATGTGAGTGTTTGTGGTGGATGTGTGTGTTTGATTGCTGTGTGTCTGTATGTGTGAGCAGGGCTGTGTGCACGTGTGCTACATGGAGCATTTCAAGGTTTCAAAGCTAATTTGGTCAGTAAGCGCGGCGGTTAGTATAGTCTGTTGCTCACATGATATTGACACCCTCCCAGACTCAGCCACTTCCTTCAAATATGTGTAATTACAGAGAAATGACACCCTTTAATTTTGCATTTAATGTGACTGACTCAGAGTCTGGTGTTGGTGCGGGTAGAGTGGGAGGGGGGTTGTTGTGGTGTCACCTGCTCCTGTCGTCTCTGAACAACACTCGTTAAAGTTGGTAAAAGAAGTTTGTTAGATCACAGCAGCTGAACCGCACTCTCACTTCTCTCTTGTAGCTAGTAAAAACAGTTGTTAGGTCTGTAACAGCAACATTCTGTCATCAAGTACCCCAAAAACAAGAATTAAAGGAAAACCTATATACTAATTTTTGCGTCACCAAAAACTTGCAGGTCTGCTTACCTTTTGACAGCGAGTTTTAGGGGGTGTAGTCCTGCCAATGCTCGGAGATGGTGGATCTGGTTGCCGAGTCGTGGGCGAAGAAAGTTGGTGACCGAGTGGCCTTATGTAAATTAGCCGGGTCGTAAATTCAGAAGGGCTTGCTTGCTAATGGCTTGCAAAAGATTTACTTGGTCGTGTAATTTCCCACTTGATGGATGCGCAGGCACTCCAGAGCCACAGTTATTTGTTTACAACACTGGCCATTTTGCATAATTCATCCCCTTTAAATGCTTTGATGCTGGCTACTTTGTCTCATAGCCTGAGTTGCTACACAAGCCGTGACATGTCTCGCCTTTTTCTCCGGCAGTGTCCGCCACCGCCTTTTACAAGGCCCAGCCGGTCATCCAGTTCATGTGCGAAGTGCTGGACATCCACAATATAGACGAGCAGCCGCGCCCTCTCACCGACTCGCACCGGGTCAAGTTCACCAAAGAAATCAAAGGTAAAGAGCAGACGCTGCTGAGACAAAAAAAACTTTTTACTTGAACTCGTTGTGTTCATTAGGTTTGAAGGTTGAAGTGACGCACTGCGGAACCATGCGGAGGAAGTACCGCGTTTGCAACGTGACCCGCCGGCCGGCCAGCCATCAAACGTGAGTCACTCACAAGGCAACGTGGTTCTGTGGTCGTTTGGATGTGTGTATGGGGGGTGGGGGGCCTCCACATCGAAAACTGCAGATGCTTGGTGACTGGTTTGATCATGAAGTCAGCATTAGTCATCCAGTAGGGAAGCTGCCACTTAACCGTTTGTCGCCATTTGATTCTTCCAAAAGTTACATTAAGTAGTTTTTGTAACAATTGCGCTTTTGTTTACATGCAGGTTCCCCCTCCAGCTGGAGAATGGCCAGACTGTGGAGCGCACCGTAGCCCAGTATTTCAGGGAGAAGTACAGCCTGCAGCTCAAGTATCCCCACCTGCCCTGTCTGCAGGTGGGCCAGGAGCAGAAGCACACCTACCTGCCCCTGGAGGTGAGAGAGACTACCAAGCTAAACCACACAAAAACAAGCTCCAAGTAAAAAAAAAAAAAGTGACGCTCGGTTGTTTTGGGCAGGTGTGTAACATTGTAGCCGGTCAGCGATGTATCAAGAAGCTGACAGATAATCAAACATCCACCATGATCAAGGCCACGGCTCGCTCTGCGCCTGACAGACAGGAAGAGATCAGCAGGCTGGTGAGCCTCACAGAACAAATCCTGGTTCCGTCGACTGCAAATATTCCAAGCTGATCCTCCACCTCCTCTTTCCATTCATTCAAGGTACGCAGCGCCAACTACGACGCCGACCCTTTCGTGCAGGAGTTCCAGTTCAAAGTGCGCGACGAGATGGCTCACGTGACGGGGCGAGTGCTACCCGCCCCCATGCTGCAGTACGGCGGCAGGGTGAGCACAGAGCACTTTATGGTACCCTTCTTTTCACACCCATTCTCTCGTTTTTATGTCTAACAGGCTGGCTGGCACACTTAACTTAGCGGGGAAACTAACATGCTGGCTTCTGTTTCATGTTGTGTTTGTTGTACTTACTTGGGGCTCAATTTTGTAACGTAGATAATGTGGGGAAGAAAAATAAGTTGGGACTAAGCCACAATCTGAATTAACGTCTATGTGTTTTATTTTTGATCCTTTGATAGTTGAGTGTTTGTGTCATGAGTTTTAGAAAGAGAGCCATAAAAGTGTTTTTGCTTGTACAAGGGCATCACAATAAGTGGAAAGTGTACGTGGAAAGTGTAATTTATCTCAACTTTTCCACTTTGAAAAATAGATTTTAGTATTAATTAAATTGACTCTACCTATAGTTATTTATGATTACGATTTTGATGTAAAAAATGTGCCACTTGAATTTTAGGAAAGATTTGTTGTGCATCTATATAATATTGACAGTGCTTCACTTTTTCTTCATTTTGTTAGGGTTACAGGCTTTTTCCAAAATTGATTAGATTTGTGTTTTCCCTCAAAATTGTATGCACAACCCCATGATAACACTGTGAAAAATTTCTTGGAAAAAGTTAAATGCCCATTCCAGATGCGATCATTAATGAGATGTGTGTTTGTTCTTGTTCGTAAACGTCTGCACATTTGACTCTAATTAATCCCGAGTGCACAAGGTGAGACTGCACCTGTCATTTCAGAACCGCACAGTGGCCACGCCCAGTCACGGGGTGTGGGATATGAGGGGCAAGCAGTTTCACACCGGTGTCGAAATCAAGATGTGGGCCATCGCCTGCTTCGCAACGCAGCGCCAGTGTCGGGAAGACATTCTCAAGTCAGAAGAGATAAAAGCGTTTTTAGTTTTAAACCGACGCTGTCAACTAGGTCGTAACGTAGCAAAATATCCGTTTAGGGCGTTCACGGACCAACTACGCAAGATCTCCAAGGACGCCGGCATGCCCATTCAGGGCCAGCCGTGCTTCTGCAAGTATGCGCAGGGAGCGGATAGCGTGGAGCCCATGTTCAGACACCTGAAGAACACCTACGCCGGATTACAGCTCATCATCGTCATTCTGCCTGGCAAAACTCCCGTCTACGGTAAGACGATAATGTCTTCTTAGCCCGCCGTGAACTGTACGAGTTGACTTTGTATCTCCACATTCAGCGGAGGTGAAGCGCGTGGGAGACACGCTGCTGGGCATGGCCACGCAGTGCGTCCAGGTGAAGAACGTGGTCAAGACGTCCCCTCAGACCCTCTCCAACCTCTGCCTCAAGATCAACGTCAAGCTGGGGGGCATCAACAACATCCTGGTGCCACACCAAAGGTAAAGCCTTTGCGTCTTTAGCGCTTGAACGCTCACTCAAAAATGGCCGCTTCTCATTTTGTGCACGTCCCTTCGCAGGCCGTCAGTGTTTCAGCAGCCAGTCATCTTCCTGGGAGCCGATGTAACACATCCGCCTGCCGGGGATGGCAAGAAGCCCTCCATTGCTGCAGTAAGTTCCATCTTGATTAGTATTATGTTCATGGGGGCTTAAGCCTGCTCCAGGAGAACACTTAAGAGTGCGCTTTGTCTCCCCCAGGTGGTGGGCAGCATGGACGCCCACCCCAGCCGCTACTGCGCCACCGTGCGGGTGCAGAGGCCCAGGCAGGAGGTGATCCAGGATCTGGCCTCGATGGTGCGCGAGCTGCTCATCCAGTTCTACAAGTCCACGCGTTACAAGCCCACCCGCATCATTTTCTACAGGGACGGAGTTTCTGAAGGCCAGTTCAGACAGGTCAGCTTCTAACTGACATCAAACCATGGGGAGCTTCCTTGATGCAAACGTTTGATGGAAATCCTTTTGAGGGGCTGACAGAAAATTGCAGACTTCTCACCGTACGCTGTTACATTTGCAGATTGAATTTAGGAGACAGGAGAGGCAGCAGCAATAAGACAGGCCAAACAAAATCCAGATGTCAGGGGAGGCAGTCATTAACCCATTAATAGGTTTCAACAGCGAGGCTGGAAGAGTCACAGAAAGGCAGAGAAGAGGACTTCCTTGGAAATGTTCTTTCTATTCTGAATTTTGCCGTTCAGATCCTTGTTAGAGAACTGTGAGTTGTGCATAAAGCGCTGAAACATATGCATTCAAAAGTTCAGAGAGGGTCCAGTTACGTTCACTTGTAAAGAAATAAAATGCATTTTTAAGTTCAACCTGAAACTGAATATCCTTCATCGTTTGTGACTAGTTTGCTGCTTGTTGTCCAGGTGCTGTATTACGAGCTGCTGGCCATCCGCGAGGCCTGCATCAGCCTGGAGAAGGAGTACCAGCCGGGTATCACCTACATCGTGGTGCAGAAACGCCACCACACGCGCCTCTTCTGCGCCGACCGCAACGAGCGAGTACGTTTCCTTCCGCTCTTAGCAGAGCAGGCCACTTTGATTACTTTTTGTAGTATTGGTCCGCCGTTCACCTTTCCACAGGTTGTTAATTAGCGGTCGAGTAAAGCATTAGGGCCCAGAGAGCTGTGGCACGCGAGTCCCCCGCCCCCACCCCCCGAGCGCATGTTCTCAGCTTGTGTTGATCACAAAGAGCCGGAAGCTCTCCGGAGCATTTATGCTCTAATCGTTAGACCCAGACTGACTTGTTTGCTACAGCAAGATGTGATTTTAAAAATAATAATGAATAATAATTACTTTAAAAACATATCCTACTATTTATTTTTGCGAGTTACCCTTTTGTAAGCTTTTGCTGCAGTTCTGGAAAGTGGGAAAAGTGGGAAAGTTTTTCCCTCAAAAATATGACTACCATATACTCCTAAAATCAATACTCTCTCTTTCTTTAAAAAAATAATTCTTGAATTCATTCTAAAAATATGCGTAATGGATGTTATCGGTGAGAAGTGACGGAACGCCGATGTGTTTGCCAGGTCGGACGCAGCGGAAACATTCCCGCTGGTACGACGGTGGATACGGACATCACGCATCCTTACGAGTTTGACTTTTACCTCTGCAGTCACGCTGGAATACAGGTGAGCTTTCGCATCGTCATGTGTTTTTATTTTCTGTCAATGAAATTCTGACAATTGCTTCATCGGGTTGGCAGGGCACCAGCCGGCCCTCGCACTACCACGTGCTGTGGGACGACAACTGTTTCACGGCTGACGAGTTCCAGCTGCTCACCTACCAGTTGTGCCACACCTATGTGCGCTGCACCCGCTCGGTGTCCATCCCCGCGCCCGCATACTACGCCCACCTGGTGGCCTTCCGCGCCCGCTACCATCTGGTGGACAAAGAACACGACAGGTAAGGCCACAGGGGTGCGATCCCGCTACAAATGTCTTGACTCTCACATTGTAATATTAAGATTTTGTTCCTCTGGGTAGAATACTGCTGATCTCAAAAGTTTACATTTTCTTTCCTTAAAGAAAAACAAAACCTTGCTATCACATAGTTACTATTTTTGTCATTGAGGTTTTTTTTTTTTTTAAATGACATACATTACTCTTGCAAGATTCCAATCTTTTCCCTCCCTGTAAAAATCCTCCTTAAAATTGTGACGTTTTAATTGTCCCTTAAATAATATGACTTATTGTAAGATTGAATTTTTTTTTGCACGCAATTCAAAGCATAAAAGCTTGCACGTCAGGTCAACCAAATTAAGATACCGTGGGTTCTCCGGAGATAACAACTCGTTTTTTTCCCAAACATTTAGTTTTTGCTTTCTGATGAGATTAATAATTGCAAAACAAAGAAAATGCCCCCACCCCCCCTTAGTTGGAAATGGTTCATTTTTTAGCATTCAGTATTTGCTCTGTGTCCACCGTGCAGCGCCGAGGGCAGCCACGTGTCAGGTCAGAGTAATGGTCGAGACCCGCAGGCACTGGCCAAAGCTGTCCAAATCCACCATGACACCCTGAGGACCATGTACTTCGCTTGAGCAGCAACCCACCCACAACCACCATCCTCCACACACTCAACACACACACACACACACACACACACACACACACACACGCGGTTGGCTTGGCAGGCGGAAAGTCCTCACACACATACACACACACACGCCTAGTCAATCCGGATCCGACACTGTGCAGAGGGAAGCAGGGAGAAGGAGGATGCGGCACCCCACACTGGATTGAGGATGCAAAAACGCTGCTTTTGACCAGGAAAAAAAACAAAACAAAACTCAGCACTAATATGCAATAGAAACCAGCCAACTCCTTTTATTTCCATCCTTTTTTTCCCCCCTCCCTTTCTTTGTTTCCCCTTCTTTTATGCTGTGCTCCCCTGTTTACATTCAGGGCACCGCTCCTCAAATCAGTTCACAAGCAGCAGCACTTTTATATTCTTTTTTTGTGTGTGTTTTTAAGCAAACGGGGGAGCGGTGGGAAGGCGCTCAGATTATGAATTTAGTTTTCTCCTTTGCTCCCTCCCGCTTGTGATATAACCAGTTCTTTGAGCACACTGCCATCAGTTGTCTACAAGGTGGAACGTCAACCCCGAAATGCCTCATGACGTTCTGTTCTGCTGTGGGTTAGATCCGAATTTTTTTGTTCAAACTAAATCAAATTAACCAGTAAAAATCAAGATGTTTTTTAAAAGTGCACCAAGTACAAAAAAAATTGCCTAAAACTTATTGCTGGCCTCATAGTGTGTCGTAGTTTTGTTTTTAATGAGCAAATTTGTTTTTTTTAATATTTCCCTCTCATAAAATTGACCAGTAAAAATTCTAGATTTTCTTTGGTGGGAGTATTTTAGGGTAACTTCTTCCAGAGCTTTCTTTTTTCCTTCTTTAATTTTAATACATATATAATTTAAAGATGTTTACAAATTTTGATCTGACCATCAACATAATTTGGGATGAAATTTGACAATGGATCAATTTGACCCACAGTATAACAGAAGGGTTAAACTTGACAATGGGTCAATTTGACCCAAAGCAAAACAGGAGGTTTAAAGACGCTGTCACAAGTTTCTCTTGTCTCAATACATCATCACAGCCATCGCTCGATTTTCAAATCGTATTTAAGTATAACACTGTTGTCTTTTTATATCCTGATGTCATTTTTTTAATCGATTCTTTTTTTGTTTTGCATCATGTGAAGCTTTGACATGTCCCTTACCTTGTCGCAACCATTTTATTTCCTGGGCAACGCTTTTTTTTTGTTTGTTTTTTGCTTTTGAGTAGAGACAATGTTGGCGGGTCTTCCCTTGTGCAATAATGTGCAGAAGGAGAGTTAATTGATCCACACGTTTGGCAAGAGGTTTGCATTAGGCACTTTTGAAATGATTTTTTGTTATCTGTGCACAAAGTGCGGTTTCGACGACATTTCACATTCTTGAAGGATTCACATGTTTTGGAATTCCCGATAAATTATATTTCCGGCCTGATTGCAGCAACGTGGAGTACAAATGCCATAAGAGAGAGAGCGGGAGTATTTTAAGTGCCTGGCGAAAGGTGACGCGCGCCATGCCAAACGGGCAAAGTAACTCAACCGACAAAATGTTTCACCCGATGCCTCGTGTTCTTCTCAACAAAGCAACTTTTCTACACGACTGTATCGGAAAACCATCCTGACATTGATGTGTGCTTTATCATGTTTGTGCCTGTACCGCAGTGTTAGCTGGTAGCTTTGCTTGGAGACAGCAGTCCGATTGTCTTGCAATTATAATCATGTTTTGAGTTGCTCCACAAGCTAAAACTGGCTTCGGAAAAAAACAAAAAAACAAATAGCGGAAGAGTAAAATGGAGACTACTTTTTTTGGGGGTTTATTCTGTCAAATCTAGTCTGGAGAGCGGTCGCTGTTTGACTCCTTTGCGCTGCTGATCGTCTGAAACTTTTTTTTTTGTAGGGTCAGGTGGATGTTTTTTTTTTCCTTTACAAAGTTAACTGCACTAAAAGAAGCATGTGTTCTGCTTGCGGACACAGGCGTGGTGCTACTCGAACGCATAGCAAATCCGAGGCTGAACTGAACTTGAGACAAGTTGAGCAGGTTAGGAGAAATCAAAAACCATTAGGGTGACCCCCCTCCAGGGTGACTCCCCCCCCACCCCGGTAGCCCAGTGCTGGTTTTGGTTATCTGATGGGTTCTCAATTCCCCTGATTTAGTTGGTGTGGAACAGCCATCACTGCTGGGGTGAATATGGGATGGCCCCATTACCCATTTTTTTTGTGTTGGCATGACTCTCACTTCCCTAGTGAATGTGGGATAGTCGCACTACCCTGCTGGGAATTGGATGCCTGGATATCTCCCACTTGCCTGGTGATTAGGGATTAGCCCCACTACTCTGCATGTCTCTTGGGATATTTGGGTGTTGGATCGTTCCCTAATCTCTCTGTGGAGGTAGCCCTGAAAACGTTATAGTCTGGAAAAGATGTGTTGGAAAGTCTTTTATCCACTGTTGCATTGGACTACCTTCGGAAGGCGTTTCCCTCCGGCGTGGAAGCTTCCGGAGGTCTGAGGCAGTGTAATGAAATGCCTTTAAAAAAAAAAAAAAAAAAAAAGCCAGCTCAAAAGTATATTTGTAAATTTGAAATGATGTATGACACACCAATTATTTTTGCTAACAGATTAAAAAAAATATGTAGTTGAATTATTCTTAGTAATATATGTAACACCGTATGTTATGGTTTGAAAAAGTGAAATAGAAAGTTTTTATTCAAATTATTGCAATAGACTGTTGACGTGTGTCGCTGTAAATCGTATCGTGTGTATGTGCCGAACGGTGGCGGGTGGTCCAAAGTAGCGATCTGTCTTGACCGCGACTGTCATAATGTTTAGGCAGCAGACTCGGAACCACCGACCGGACCTCGAATTATCATTTTGTAGACGTGTATTCAAAGAGTGAGAAAACGTATTAGCTCTTGAATGTTCTTTAGCGTTTTTTTGTTTTGTTTTTTAGTCCACCCTGGTGCTGACACCTGCCCCTAAACAGGCAAGTGATCCATTTGTAAAGAATGTCAGAATATTAATGAAGTGGGTAATTTTTTTTTTTTTTTTTTTTTTTTTTTTTTTTTGTACGACTTCACAATCTGACAGAAGCAGTTGCTGGTGCTTGTTCAAGGAAAATCTAAGACTGAACTTCCTTCCAGATTTTTAGGCAGATTAGCAAAGTAGGAAAATTCGAAGGTGGCCCTTGGTGCCCCCCAAATGTCTGAGGGTACTATAGTGGGATGGCTCCTGCCACCCCCACTGTTGTTTTTTTTGTCCACCTCCTGCTCCAGAACTAGCAAGTGGTCTTTTTTTTAAGGACAGTTGGAAGATGTATTTTATTTTTTTTGACATTTTCTTTCCCCTCACACTTCAATCCCCACCCTGACCCCGAGAACCTGTTTCTTTGCCCTTTAGAAAACCCCTTTAAAAACGAGGTGGATTCAAGGATGTCTTACTGTGCCTAAATCATGGCTTTGTGAGGACATGAAAGGTTAAGTGATGCCGCAGTGGTGGTACAACAGGTGTATACAAGACCTCTCATTCAGCTGGAATGAAAATGGAGATACCGTGAAAGGAAGTGACACAAGTTCAAGGAATGTTTTGCTCGATTTTTGTCGAAAAGCTTCGTTTCCCTTTAAAGTGGAAGGTGTAATTCCACAGAAAGTAACGGTCCACACAGGAAGTGCCTTTCCTCTTGACTCTCCTTCCCCCCCTCACCCCTCAATTTCCTCTCTATAGACTGACAAACATTGGCAGTGTCTTGGATTTTGTTGTGGTACAACCCGATGTGGAGAAACCATGAATGTCAACCACAGCACTTTAGAGACCAACATTTAAATGAGTTTCAGTACCTTATGTCTCAACCTGGAGTTTTTAAATCGACGACTTGGACCTTTTAAATGCGTAGGGGTGTCAACAAAACGTTTGACGGAGTGGGAGGACTGACGCTTTCATTTGTCTTGAAGGGCATTAAATAAAAAAAAGAGAGACCAGCATCAGTATTGAACGGTTCACGGAGACCTGGCACTCCCTCATGCTAGTGTAATGTCGGGGGATGGCAAAATGAGCCAGTAGGTTGTCGACTGTAAGGGTCTAAGTCCAGTTGGAATTGGGGGTTAACTTTTTTTTTTTGTTGTTTTTTTAGAGAGTTCTCTGAAACACTGCACCTCACTTACCTTGGTATGCTGCATAATGTTCTACGACATAAAAGACAAAAACTGCGAATTGCTTATGACATACAATACATGCTCGAATAATGCCTGACATTCGTAACTATTTTAGAGTTTAAAAGCATAACCATAAAACATTTTTTGTCTTAACAGATTTTTTTTTTTTATTTGTTCTTGAGCCGACTTTCCTTTTTGTTGTCCTATTTAAATGTGTTAATGGAATATATATATTAAGCCTTTATATGCGGAGTATTGTATGGCGTATTTATTGAGTGTTTTTTCAGTTGTTTTTGTGGAAGGTTTTTGGAGCCTCATTCTCGTACGCGCAAGCACAACAATACATGCGAACGGGCTGATTTTTTTCTTTTTCTTTTTTTTTTTTACGGAACTTTCTCATAATTTAACCTCCAAACGCCAATCCCGACGTCATAAGCAGTTTGAGACCTGAGACTTTGGGCTACCTTTGCCATATCAATTCCATTGGATGGATTACACTATGTAAGGGGCATTGGGTTTTCGGCTGAAATTTCAAGATGAACCAAAAATGCACTAGTAAAGTAGCTAGCTAGATAATTAGCTTATACAAAAGAGTAGAAGTTGTAAAACGAGCCAGTACATAGAACTGAAATAATGAACAATGCGATCAAAAATGGAGACAAGGTCAAATTGGGTGATTCTATGAAGCTGACGAGATATTTTTGGTTCATCCTGAAATTTCATTCAAAAGCCAGATGATCATGCCTTTATGTGAGAAACGTATCTACAAAAGGTCTGGTGTTCTTGTGCCACATGAGGACGGGTGTCAATTTAAAAAAAAAAAAAAGTGTCCCACGCCTGCGTACTTGAAACCAATCGTACGTTTCGTCTCTTCTCGTTTCAAAACCACTAAAATAGCTACGCTGAAGTCTCTCTGTTCGGGATGGTCCGAGTAATCCTCAGCATGTTTTCTGTCATGTCCGGCTACCCGCCGACGACAAAATCCGATCCGATCCCAATCAGAAGGCTAGCTAGCGAGACCTGTGCCTGTCTTGTGTCTTCTTTGGGCAAACGAGATTGTACTTTTTTTTTTTTTTTCCAAGGCGGAATAATGTAACCTCCATTTGTTACTTAATCCGGTTTGTGTTTTTTTTTCACACCCCAACAGCATTCCAGTACTGAAAGTTGAACCAAATATTGCGAAAGAGATTAAACGTCCTGATTGCTTGTCCGTGGCCAAGGAAACATTTTATTTGATTTTTTTTTTTTTTTTTTTTAACGTAGCATCTCTTTGCGTCAGTCATATGTATAAAGATCTGTACAACGACGCCAACGTGATTCGCATTTGTCGCAATTGTACCGACTGCTCGACTCTTTGCTTTTTGTAACTTGTTCCTTTAGGTTGTTGGCCTTTTTTTTTAGTATTGCTTTGCTTCTGTTTGAAGTGTATGTTTGACTAATACTTGCAATAAAATGCTTTGCTTTTTCCTTACCATTACCTAACAAACACTTCAAGACTTTTATTCCATTTTCACTCAGTTTGAAATTTTAACATTTTTGCTTAAGTTTTAGGGTGAGATGATAACCTGAGTTGGCCTAAATAGTCATACTCTGTTCGTAAACTAAGAACTCAGATGCTTCTGTGAATAGGTAAATTACACAAAAGAGTTGCAGAAGAAATACTGATTCAACTCCTATATTTTAAGTCAAAGGTGAACAACCCTAATTCGACAAAGCAAGTATTAAAAAGTGCCGATATGTCTTCAAATGTTGGGAGCAAAAGTCACCATTGAACAAAAAATGGAACTTAATTGGTTACAATAAATTGGTGATAAGCACGAAACGGTTTTAATTACATGGTGCAAATTGGCAAAGGCAGCATCCATATTGTATAAAGTCAATTAATATTTCCAATATGTGAAGAGAATGGCCTGCCAGTAACACGCAATAAAGCATCGATGTTGCGCAGCATGACGACTAGGTGAGTATACATTCAAAATTGGTGGATTAAAATGCATTTATAAATGTTTCTTTATTTTGCATTATTTTATGTAAATTGTTATTGTGTGCAAAAATGAAATAAAAATATACAAGTTTATTTTTTAATTTATTTGAAAAAAAAAAATAAAAATCCTTCATAGGACCTGGAAGCAAACTGTCACTCTGGTGGCTTCTTTGTCAATTCTATTGCTGCCCGTAACTTTTTGCAAAAAAATAAATCAGACTAAAAAAGAGGCATAAACAGGACTGACGGTTGCTATGACAACCAAGGTTGTCATCTACCACGCTCTTAAAACATGCACTCTGTACAATTTAAAATCTTAACAGGCAAATATATTCTTCTCTCAATGTATTCAAACACAAAAGACCTTAGAAACATTTCTGCTTTACTGTTCAGAGAAGGAGTTGAGAATTTCCACATCGCATCTTTTTTTAAATAACTGCAGTTTTCTACTTTGGTGTGTGTTATATACGCACAAGCGTTTCCGGTGTTCTATTTAGTGTTCCGGATGACTGAGTGGCTTCAACACGCAGTTTCACATGTGACCCAGCAGGGCGCAGTGTAGTTCAAGACTATACACGCGATATTATAGAACAAGTCCTGCTGGAAACAATAGAAAAACTCCCTCAAATTAATTATGCACATTTCCTGTACTCCCTTTTGGCGCCGTTTAAATATTGTCGTCCAAATGTTCTCGCAGCCTTTCTCCTCGGTTCCTGTTTCGGTAGCGTCTGGGAAGGGAAAAAAATAAAGCAGGTACAAGCACACACAAAAATAACCAACTGAAATCCTTCACTGCTACGTCTTGCACGTCTGGCTTGGATGATTAGTTTTCATTTTGAAATATGAAAAAAAAAAAAAAAGAATATTCGTCAACCACCCAAACCCAAAATTTATAACTGGATATAAATGTGTGTGTACCTCCAGAGTAGAAATGCCAGGCCTGCTCCTAAGATCTGCAGCACCACCAGACAAATGACAGCCACTGTTGATCCACTGATGCCGCTTGGTTCACAAGGTGCTGTGCAACAGTGGGGGGAAACAAAAAAAAAAAATTGACATGGCTGTCCAGATTGGGCGGAAGGAAGGGAGGAACAAAACAAGGATGGGATGAATGAAAAGAAGGGAAAAAGGAAGGACTGAAATGGATTGCTGCCACTTTTCGGGTCCCCATCAGGTCAGCAAGACCTGACCAATTAATCAGCCTAAACGAGCTCTTTCAAAATCAACTTAATTTTTTTTCACATTATAACTTATGACAAGAATATATTCATAATCAAAGCCCCGTCACACCATGTCTGAAAGTTAAGAATGTTTTGATATTTTCCTTTGCCAACACTCGTCTTCACGGTGAATTGAAAACGTATTCCCGTACCGGCCGTGTAGGTAGCAGAGCTGTAGCCCAGCTTGTTGCTGACCACGCAGGTGAAGTGGCCGCAAATGGGCACCTTGGTGACCACCAGGGTGGCGCCGTCGGGGGATACGCGGCCCACGCTGCCGGTGATGGCGTCACGTTCGTGCAGCCAGCTGAACTGAGGCTCCGTGCCCCATGCCTCGCCGCACACCAGCGACGAGTGTGACACGTTGATGCTCACCGACACGTGGTGCACCGCCTCTGCGCCGCCCGCGTACACACACACAAAGAGCAAAAGGTGAGGTTGGATTTGCCACTTTTCATCAGAGAAAGGAAATCAGAAATGAAGCGCACCATCAATCAAAATCTATTTTTAACAATGTTGCAATGACTCACCGTATTCTCGGACGATAACGAGTGCCGTGCTGGATTGTCCGGCCTTACTCATCACGGTGACAGCATAGATTCCCGCGTCAGCTTTTGCGAAATGGCTAACGTGCAGGACGCTGGCCTGCTCCTCCAGGCTGGCGCGCACGTTGGGCCCGGTGACGGTGCATTGGACAGGTTGCGGGGGGCTCCCCCCCGGGCAGGCGGCCAGCGCGGCCCGCCCATCGAGGGCGCCGCTCTCGGGCCGCCGCTCCCAGGTGACGCCCGTCAGCTCGTCGGGAGAGCCGTACTGGATGTGGGCGCGGAGGACCAGGGTAGAGTCCGGGATGACGTACATGGGCTCATCGTTGGGGAAGTGCACCGATATGCAGTCCAACCCGGCGACAACTACACACATGAAGGAACATCATGTCACTGCACACAAAATGACGATTACTGGCCACAGGGTGGAGCAAATTAAGTGTGCCTATTACATGACGTCCGGAACACTGGACAATAGTCATCAGGAGCAAAACAAGCAATAGATCACTTACACAGGAGCAGTAGTGTGGCAGCTCTCCAGCGCAGGAAGTCCAGTAGAGCCATGACGCCAGCTGATGTAGACGCACACGTGCAAATTTCAACGTACACCACTACTGTGCATGTAGATATAGATCAGGGGTGTCAAACTGATTTTTTTCGTGGGCTGCATTGTAGTCATAGCTTCTGTTAGATAAATTGTATATGTATGTTATCATGCGTTCCCTAATGAGTACTTATTAATAAAATTATTGCACAGAATGCTTGCTGTTTCGCCTTGCAGACGTCCACCAGTCCACAACAAGTCAAACGATGCTGTCTGGAGCTTCCTGACCTTCTACACCTCTGGGAATCCAAGAAAGTTGTTGATAGCTCAATCTATTTTGTTGATGTCTGCACATGGCATTTTGTCTTTGCACTCTTTTCTCATGGTGTCTAGTCTGTGACTTCTTGTTTCACATAGCATTTTGTCCTTGCACTCTTTTTGTTTCTCATGGCATCCTGTCTGCGACTTTCACATCGTTTCTTCTCTCATGAGGCAAAGCCCACGCTTCTCCCCACCTGTCAGGGGCTAGTCTCACATTGTGGGTAGGGCATTCCAAATAAAAAGAGTGAGGAGTGTAAACAGATTTTTAGTGTAGTCGGATTGCTGTAAGTCTGAATGCACTCCTCGCGAGAAAAGACTCAATATTCTGCCTCACTGGTTTTGTCTGCTGATCCTTTTGCTGATTTTGAACCTAACAGCTTCTTTCAGAGGGCCATTATGACTGTCAACCCAAATAAATGTATGAGTACCTCATATTATATACAGTAAAAGCTACAAAACAAACTGACAAATAACTCGCTTTCAAATCAGATGAGTAAAAACTGGTCAAATAAATTAAAAAAAAGATTATTAAAAGTGGACAATTTGCAATTCTAGTAATGACACACGAATTTGATACACAATTTGTCTTCGCGGGCCACATAAAATGATGTGGCGGGCCGTATCTGGCCCTGCGGGCCTTGAGTTTGACACATGTGATATAGATAGATAGATAGATAGATAGATAGATAGATAGATAGATAGATAGATAGATAGATAGATAGATAGATAGATAGATAGATAGATAGATAGATAGATAGATAGATAGATAGATAGATAGATAGATAGATAGATAGATAGATAGATAGATAGATAGATAGATAGATAGATAGATAGATAGATAGATAGATAGATAGATAGATAGATAGATAGATAGATAGATAGATAGATAGATAGATAGATAGATAGATAGATAGATAGATAGATAGATAGATAGATAAGTTGCTATACTTTGTTTCAGTGTCACAGAGGCAACAAAAGCTACTTCCACAGGCTCGCCACTAGATGAAGCCCCTGAGCGCATAACTCACTGCAAAGCCAGTAAACTCACCCACCTTCCCAAAATGTTCCCGACGGTCAAGGGGCGCTGCCAAAGTCCCTTAAAACTGCCAAATGAAATAATCTCAGCGCGTAGTTAGAGACGCCACAGAGCTGGCAAAATCGTGATCAGGTTCCACAGCCCGAGCGAGGCGTCAGCTTGTTTTCAAGCTGTTTCCTCGCGCTGGACTCCACCTCTTTTTCCTGTACTCTACAAGCTTCCTCTGGACGCCGAATGGACATCTCTATTGTTAAACTGAGCGCTCCTCCAAAAGCCACAAAAGCTCACAGAAAAGCCTCAAAAGTAAAGGCTGCGTCTCCGTCAGCCAATTTCAAGCCGGTTAGACTCGACTAGGCTTCCAAATATTAAATTTAGATAATAATTAACACCAATTTACCAAATAGTTTTTTTATGAATCATTTTAATTAGATTTTTGATAGTTCTCTGCCTGTTTAACCTGACATTTTTCACAGGTTTTTGTAAGCAGCTGTTATTATGATACTTTTGGGTCACAGGCTGCATTGTTGACTACTAGTCCACACCGCTGAATTTTGTGTTCCTAAGAAGGGAAACCGGCGACAATGCAGGACTTGGAAGCCATATAATATTCTTTGTGCTGTTGCCTCGTTATGCCCTCCCCGGTGGGAACAATATGTATTGTCTCCGTTTTTTGTAGCTGGAACAAGTGTGTGTCCACACTTCCGTAAAGTCATTACGACAGATATAGATTGGGGTCAAAAGTTTAGTACTTGAAAAAATAAAACTCGTACTTGGAAAAAAAATTCGAATCTGAAAATAAACGTGCTGAGCTTAAGACTTGAAAAATAAAACAATGTATTCAAAATAAAAATACTTGTTTGAAAGTTTTTTTAGAGTTGAAAATAGTTTTGCTTCGCCTTGGTCATTTTTTTAAATAAACTTTTTATTTTCAGGTTTCGCCTCAATTTAGTTTTCAAGATTTTAGGTCTTTTTTTCAGTTGCATGTTTTATATTTTCAGATTCACCTTTTTTTTTCAAGTTCAACTTGTTTTTTCAGATTCGCCTCTTTTTTTTTTTCAGGTTCAAATCTTCTGTGGGAGTTGGGTACTTTTGACCATTATTATTCTTTTTTTTTTTACCTGGAGTGGGGGCGTGGCACTAGCTGAGCGGGGCGTGGAATCACGAGTGACAGCTGAGCACAAAAAGAGAACTAAGGGCGAACGATTTAGCCACAGTTTGCAGTTCAGCAGCCACATTTCAAATACAATTATGCCCGATTTTGCCACGGCTCTCTGAAAGCAGAGCAAACAAATTGAGCTAACACAGGCAAACTTCGTCATGACATGACATCACTTATCGGCGGGGGAATTATGAAAACGAGCGATTGCAATGATTATTCCGAACGCGCCGGCCTCCTTGCTGAGTCCGTCAACAATCCCACAGCTATTCCTCCCACTGAGCACCATTATTGCTGCTTTTATCCAGCGGGAGGCACTGACACACAAGCTGAGCGCAGGCATGCTGCCCCGAAGCTTGCGATTGACCACTTTGTTTGGATGAACAATGCCGAGCGGTAACCATGGCAACACAAACAACACCGCTTTGAGGTGTGCGAGAAATTTCAAGAGAGTTACATTAATTTGCATCTAGTTTTTTTTTAAGAGATGAAATATTCACATTTTACAATTCAGTGTCAACATTCTTGTGGAGTAGTTTGAGAACATTCAAGACGGTCACTCTCGTTAGACATGTTTAGAAAATTCATATTTGATCAAGAATGAGATAAAAAAAACATTATCAATCATAATCGAACATTCATTTTTTTAAATGGTCAAACAATCAATCTCATTTAAAGAATCATTTACAAAACTCACAATGCGGCCTTTGTGGGAAATTTCAAGGCAGCAACTTTCCTTGATCGCAATGTTCACAGACACAGTACAGCTTGCGTTTGTGTTACGGCATTATTGCTGAACACGTGATAAATGTCCCTGATGTTAGAGCAGACCACTCCATTATATCCCTATTGAAAAAAAAAAAAAGTTGTAAATTCAAACAAACCTTTCGTGAAAAATACCAAGATAACACCGCTTTTCAGAAATGTCGCCCCCTTTTGGGTTAAAAAAAATCTGACACTAGTATTCATTCCCATGTACTGTACGTTTGTCATGAAATCAACGCGACGCGTCCAAGGGCACTGAAGAAAGCAAAGCAAAAAAAGCAAAGGAGTCTGGGTGCCTTTTAATAATTGAACAGCTTCTTCTTTTGACCTTGTTCCTCACATAATGCCTCAGCCGGCTGGCAGGAAGCGTTTGGGAAGAAGGCGATTAACAGTCAACATTGCCTACAGTGCAGCTTTGCAGTAGACAAATTGTTTGCTCGCTCACTTTTTTTCCCAACTATATGGCTTGGCGCTCGAATAGTTTTATGCAAACTCATAAATATTATTGGAGTGTTGGAAATGACTTGCGTTAGTTACAATAAAACCATTAAATTAACATTTTTAAAGCTTTGAGTCGTGTTGTGAAACATATCATCTACATATATTTACATTGTTATTTTTCGGGTTCTTCTTTCAGATGTTCTATAATATGTGTGCTTATAGAACTTGGCTAAGAAACGAGCACGTTATGATGTGCTTTCAATGCGCAGCCATTGCGTTTGACGGGAGCGTTGCCCCGTTCAACATGGCCGCCACGTTTCGCGGAGACGCTCGCGTGGTTGATGGGTGCTTTCCCTTTAAGAGAACAGGTGCAACAGTGACAGGTGGTAGGGGCGGACGACCCGGAAATTGATATTATTATCTTCGCATCCCAAAACTGAGCATGATATTTACCACGTACCAAAATGCCCATGAAGACAACATGCGTGGGTAAGTTAAAGCTAGACTTATTCCCTCACCAAAGGAAGGCTCGTCTGATTGAGACATACACGGAAGTGAATAGTTTACACTTTTACAGTATTCATTTTTTTGTGTGGTGCATCACAAAATTTGTTTCTGGACGTCATTACAATGGTTATTTTGCTGAATAAAAACTTTCCCACAGGGCGTCCTGACTGGAGACATGGGACAACTTGTGGCCTTCTTTGTCGGGCTGCCACTGGCAGGTAACAAAAAAACACGACCCTTTCTTTTTGCGCCAGCTTTCAAAATGAGACCCCAAATGGCCTCTAAGTCGGTGACGTGGGAAGAAAACAAGACGAGCTGCGTGGTATTTCAAACACGTCCACATGAGGTGTGGGGTGGGGGGAAAAGCCTTTAAACCGCAGAGTCGCCTTTCTTCCATTCGTTTTCCTTCCCAACCAGAGAAACAGCATTCCTCGTGTGACGCATTCAATGCCTCCGTTCACGCTCGTAAATTTGTTGTTGAAAAGGTGATTAACAGTTTAAACCGCGTTTAGCGCATTAATGGTTGTAATTACTGAGAATCAATGAATGACATTGATATTGTATTATCTTTGTTGAGCCAGTCCAGGAAGACCTGATTTTAATGTTAATATTTAGTTAAGAGATGTCTGCTTTTAACCCCCAGTATTTGCGAGAATAACTGTTTCACGAGAACGAATCCTGAAATAAGTTAATGAAATAAATCACAAAAACGTTTATTTTAATTTATCTATTTTAATAGGTATATAAGAAAATCACTTATTGTTCGCTCGATTTTCTGAACTTGAAAAAAGTATAATTTGATTTCATGGTATCAAGACAAGCAGCAGGAGTTTTTTCCTCAAATTGAGCGTTTAATATCTGTAAAAGCATGCATAATGCCAACAAAATGTGTACCAGTGTTTAGCACACACTGCCTGGCGCACATACATGGAAAAAAAATATAAAAACAAACAAAAGGCAGAGCGTCTGAGATACCCGCGTGTTTTCGTTGCAGCAAACGGGCGTAGAAAATTAGGTGTGGGGAATTTGAAATTACATTTCAATTTGCTCTTCGTCCGGGGCCCGCCGTTCATGCATGAAAGATAATAATTCAAGTCGTAATCGCCGACATTCTCATTTAATTAAATAGTCATTTTCCCCCGCTGCCTATTGGAAATTGATTTGGCAAAATGGTGATTGAGCCCACCACACAGTCTGAGGACATGCCAGTCCGTTTTACCTTTTCCACTAATCGAGCTTCTTTGAAATCCTAAATAATGCAGCGTCATTAACTTGGCTATGAAAATAGGAAGTAATTGGACTTTGGGGTCAATCCCATTTGAGAATAGTGCTTGTTCTTTGAGTAAGTACTCACTCGTACATGGACATTCAGGGAACACTGCTTGCTTGTTATAATTATACAAGTAGGTCGGTATAATTGCTGCAGTGATTAATTTTGTTTCTGCACATCTCATAATAGAGCAAATGTTATAATCGCAGAAATAGTCGGATCTGGGGTCATAATGTTACACTTGCGTTGCAAGTATAAAAATAAGTCAATCACTGTAGCAACATGGTTAAACGTCTCATTTTGTGAACATGCAAGTGTAAAATGCCTCTGTAACTAGCACCTAACTAACAACTTCCACAGCAACAACAAATAAAACGACTCGAAATATCAAACTGTCAGCCATCATGTTTCCCTTCCAGTCCTGGTGCTGGCACAGGACCCGATCCAGATCCAATTCCAGACTGACCCTGTGCTGGTGCTGAGCGGCACCGAGATCCTGTTCACGGTGTTGACCGTGCCGGACGTGCTTTCCATGACGTGGCTGTACGAGGACGTGACGCTGGGCCTGTTTGCTGGCGGCTCCCCTGTCCTCAATGAAGTGGCGCAATTTCGCGGCCGCCTCACCATCACGGCCACGCAGCTCCGCATCGGAAGTGCCCAGCTGGGGGATGCCGGAACGTACACGGTGGAGGTAATCCCGCTTGCCTCCTCGGGCCTGACGCCAAACTCCAGATCAGTATCACTCAGGGTTTTTGGTAAGTACCGAAAAAAGAAAGCATCAGTTGTCTGACAGGAAATATTGTATTTGATAGCTGAGATTTGTATTAGTTTTGTTTGTTTATTTTTAAATTTTATTTATTTATTTAAAATTCATTTAATTTTTTAAAAATGTATTTTATGTTTTTCCCCATTTTTATTTTTTCAAGTTTTTATTCTCCTCCTATAGAGGAACAATCACATTAATCATGACACGCATTGTGCGCTCATGTCTGCCGTCTCGATTATTTTCAGCCATCCTCACTCAATTGATATGCAGCGCACACACTCTTTAGATATGTCATTGCGCACTTTGCATTATATTTATGTGTGCTATTTGCATTGATTTTCATAAAGGCCGGTCCAGCACGACGTCTATTGTGATCAGCCCACGTTCCCGCCGCCTAGCGCACCTTTGTTTCTCACCACTGTCTCTAACGCGCTGACGGCTGGAGCAAATTATTGCCGGAAAGGTTTGCAAAACTAAGTGCGCGCTCGTGCCGATGTCACGTCCTTGTGCGTCTGGCCCAGCTCCACTCGGAAAATACCGGCCGCCTATCGCTCACTCAGCGGAGCCGCTGGAAAGATGTTTCTTTTAATAACATAATCGGCGAGATGAATCATAAAAGAAATTATCCAACAATAAATGCCTTGAGTGAATAAAAGACCACGATTCTTAGCGACAACATAGAGTTGAATATTCAATGTATTATTTTTTGTAATTGCTTAAAAGTATATTGAGAATAAACAGTGAGTGGCTGTGTTTCTTGAATAGACGCTGTGTCGGAGGTGACCCTCTCGGTGCCCTCAGTGGCAACAGAAGGGGGCAATGTCACTCTAACGTGCACCGCAAGTGGAACAGAGCTCACCTTCCAGTGGGGGAAGGACGGCGAGGCCATCACTGAAGACGGCAGGATCACCATCGCCGGCGGCTCGCTGGTCATCAACCCGGGCCAGCGAGGCGACGCCGGAGATTACACGTGCACCGTCAGCAACCCCGTCAGCGCCCGCACAGCGACGCGGAGTCTCACCGTCTTCTGTGAGTTGTTAGCAAGCAATAGTTGATGCTAGACCCACAGTAATTTTTAGGCTAGCTAATTAAAGCCCAACTTGAGCGCCTTGGTGGAGGTGCTAAAACGCCTTCAACAGAAAGTCTCCTGGTCTTTAGAGGTGAAAACAAATCAATACTAAGTGTGTCTTGTGATGCCGATAACAACCTGCTGTGTTCATCACGGCACCAGACGGAGCCAACACCCGCTTACTCAACTGCGGGGAGTGCCGATGGAGTCATGTTTTAGCTTAGCACAATTTCTTTGGAAGTACCCAGTGCAAGACTTTCAAAAAAGTGAGTTATAAACATTTGTAATCATGCTGTTCTACCAGACGGACCTGACACCCCAGTCCTGACCAAGGACGCCCCCAAAGACTGCGTGGGCAGCGTCGATGTTCAGGCGGGCCAGACCTTGCGCCTCACCTGCCTGTCGGACTCGCTGCCCCCCGCCCTCTTCACGTGGCAACGCGACGGCCAGCCGGTGGTGCCGGCGCAGCCCGACAGCGGTGTGCTCAGCGTCCAGACGTCGTCCACGGATGACAGCGGCCGCTATTCGTGCACCGCCCGCAACGCTGTCACGGGCGGCGAGTCGGTGCGGGGGACGGATGTGTCCGTGGAAAGTGAGTTATGACCAAGGTTGACCTCTAGGTGGATAATAATGATGGCGGTGGGGCTTACAACGGTGTCCTCCCCCACCTTCCGAATATCTGTCTTCATGACAGCAGAGGGACACAATGCATCCTGGGAGATTGATCTGGCGGGAATGTGGTCAAAGTCATTCGGTGACTTGGACACACACAAATGCACACGCACACACTTCCATCTTTTGGTTTCATTTATTTTCCTTTCTCACTCTCCCCTTTCTTATCTCTTCTGTCTGGCCTCATTATCTTTCTTTGTTACCTCTGCCAAGCTCAAAGGGTAAAGCAGGTGTTTTTGTTACCAGCATAACTCAAAAACCACACTAACTATTTCCAACAAAACTTTAAATAGCCTTTTAGTGTCTGCAGGGTCACATTGAAACAACATAAAAATACAGGAAAATTGCACCGTAAAAAATATTTTGTTATACACATCGCAGGTGCTGCTCTCATTTATGACCTGCGTCTTTCCTTGCGTTCCAGACACTTGCCTGGATGTCGGTGAAGTGGTGGGCATCGTGATTGGCAGCTTTCTGCTGCTGCTCATTTTGGTGCTGCTCATTGTGCTGCTGGTGTGTCTCGTACTGAGGAGACGGGGTGAGGACCTTTAGTAGTCTGTCGTCATCTGTTTCTGTACAAATATTCATGACTTCTTCCATAATTGAATAATGCCTAAATCCAGATTTTATGTGTGACACATACCGCTATCAAGACTTTGTGCCTGGCTCCCGGTAATCGTTTGCGCCTGTATTGTTGCAGCGCGACAAAGGCAAGGTGAAGTTATCACGGTCCAGAAGAACCGCACAAATCCTCAACCTCAAGTAAGCCAGTGAGCAAGCAGATGATTCGCTCTTGATTTTAACCAGCGTGTGATGGCGCCATTGAACCGCGGCTCATTTTTTTTCTGTCACCATTAAGCCTCCTGATCCACGCGCTAACCTCGCAATGGATCCAACCCGAAATCCCGACCCCCCTGTCTTTCAATGGAGCCCACGAGGCCGCCGCCCCGCCGGGTTGTACGCCGGCCAGGAGCCGAGGCCCACCAACCTGCAGGCTCTGCAGCTGAACAACTTGCAGCGGAACGGTCTCGCGCCCGAACTCCTTGGCGAACTTCCTCGCAACGCATCCTCCTACCCGCTTGACGGCTTCGACAACCCGGCTTTCTCGCGGGCGGACCCGCAGCGGACCAATTCCAACGTTGTGCTCCAGACGGGTCCCGGTCAAAGCGACGGACGGCCTGCGGGGGTCCAGCTGAACCTGACGCAAGGTTCCCAGCCGAACGTCCCGATGCCCACCATTAACGTCAACCTAAACACCTTCCCCCAGCAGGAAGCCACAAATAGACCGATTCAATTAACAGACACGGGGCAGTCAAATCCCAGAATGCCAAGCGGGTCAGCCTCTCAGGGTCTTCAGGCTCAGCCGGGGCTCATCCCGACCGGATACACACACTCTCACACTGCTCAGCGCAACGCCAGGACACAGACTTACCAACAGGAAGTCAGCGCCGCCGGTTCCTCCCACCGGCAGATGTCGTGGGATCTCCTGAGAGGAACGCCGGCGTATCCCAGAGGGACACTTCCCAGGGGGCTGGCCTCGGACACGACAGACTACACCGACCATCCGCCTTTACGACAAACGCAGCCGCGAAGTCGAAATCCTTTTCGGGAAGACGCAACCTCCACTGTTCGGCAAGGCCGGACGAGGAACCACTCGGCTGATTTTTGGGACTCACGCACTCTGAGAGTGCCGCAACTTGAGCCCGCCAACCACTCAGACAGAAGCCCTACGACGCAAAGGCAGCAAGCCAGGCAAGACTCGAGGCTTTCGTCTGCAACCCAATCTTCCTCCAGTCAGGACACCACGACAAGCAGCAACCCTTTTGTCAGCCAGCAAGCTACTTTCAGACAGAGTAACCCGTTTAATTCGGCCCAGGCTGACCCAAACCGCCTCCGCCAAGCACAAGCGGTCCAGCAACAGAGGGCGGCACTGGCCCAAGCGGCTCAAACCCGCAGCACCAGCCAACCTCGCCAAGCTAACCAGCGAGAAGCCGACGCCCTCACACAAGCGGCACTTAAATCCCACACAGAGAGCGCAAAAGTCTTCCAGAACCGGAGACAACAAACCCAAGCAGCACTGTTTCACCCCGTGCCCCGAGCTCAACCGACTATGGCACCCGCAGGTCCGCGAGCGCCCACGCCTCCGCCTGTTATCCCACTCGCTCAGTTCCAGAGCCTTCCCAGGGCTCACACTCGTCATAAATCCAAGCAGCACCGCTCCGGACATGGCGGGCAGCATCAGCACGCACGTGGCCGTGCTCACACCCGAGGCCACGCTGGCCACAGCCGGACCGTCCACGGTCATGCCGTCCACGGTCATGCCGCCCACCAACAGCAGGTGAATTATTTTCAATTTTTCTCAAATTCTCTTCTATGTAGTATAGTAGTATAAATGTTAAAAAGTATTAAAGTTCTTCTTAATTCCTCACATTTCATCCCAACATTGGTGAGTAGAGCAAAATTCAATCACCTCATATTTTCACTGACGTTAATAAAAACAATCACTTTTTGTCTTTTGACAGCTTTTAAGCTGCTCGTTGTCCCTCGCGATTTTTCTTGCTGCTGTTCTTTTTGCTGCTTGTTGCGCGTCAACAATAAAGCGTTTGTGTCTCCAGCATCAGGCTCACCGAAGTAGGCCGAGGTGATGACAGATGTCGGCGAGACGAGTCGCACTCCTCTGCTTCGCCTCGTCTCGCCGCTCAAACTAACAGCTGACAAATGGGAGCTGACAAAAACGCCCAAACAACAACAACAACAACAACAAAGGTTACTTGGTCCTAAAGCTGTTTGAAAAAACAAAAACAAAAACAAGCCTCCATTAAGCAATGCATCACATTTTAAACTGTCTTGAATCATCTTTTAAACACGACGAAACGTACTGCAGTGCAGTTCGAGTCTCACTATTGAAATTAGAACGTACGGAGCAATTTTTAAACCTTTGGGATGATTTTATATTCCTCTTTTCCATAAATGCCTTTTTCCTGGATTTTGATTGGCTGAAACAGCTGGTTAGAGGGTATATGATTTTTAAAATCTAAAAAAGCCTCGTTGTGATTACTGCCCTAGCAATTGATTAAGATTTTTAAGTTTTTTTTTTTTTTTTACTAGCATTTTAGGTGAGATTCAGGAATTTACCATTGTAGTTTACTACAATTTCATTTTAATTTACTTTCTTTTATTTTTACATCAGGTGATTTTTTTTTCCCTCTTAATGGGAAACAACTTGATAATTAGCTACACTATTTATATAGTGCCAGTTGATAATTTGCACTTACAACCTGCCAATGCATTTGAACATTTATTTTGTTTCATCGGTGTTGATAAGGCCTAATTGGTCACAGACTCTACCTGTCTTAAAAAAAGCAATTTACAGTATATCAAATCAGTGATAAGAGTCTGTCTGAATGCCCAATGCAGTGTTTAATTTGCACCTTCTGTTTACGGATGCTCATCGCGACACTTCTCAATTAAGAGGATCGGCCTCGCCGGAGTCGGGGAAGCGACGCTCGGCTAACCATGAAGGGGATCCCGCAATTGGACGGCCGCTTATTAATTAAAGGCTTTTATGCGACTTAAATGAGTTGGGGAAGTAATCGCAGCCATGCATGAGTGAGGTCAGCACAAAGAGACGAGAGCAGCCCGGCCTGGCCTGGCCTGGCCCGGCCCGGGCTCGTCTTTTCGCTTTCCGCTGAAAAAGCTCATTCACTGTCTCGTGCCAGGGTCGTCATCACGAAGGAATGTCATTATTACTTGAGCTATTTATTGATTGTTGAATTTTCTTTACTCAGGGACGTGCTTCGGAATGTTTTAGTTAGCTTGCGGCTGTCGAGATTATATTTCATCGTGTTTTTGTACTGCCAAGAACAACGTCGAATGTGCCAAAGGTGACCATGAACGCAAACGCTGCATATCGTTTATGATTATGAGCAAACAATAAAACTCTGTTTACATTGCACATGTAAATTGCATGAATTGACAATTTGTTCTCTTTGTGAATTATAATAGCAGCTCACCTCGTTAATTCTAGTACAATCGAAGGACCGTATTGATTTTTAGAACTTAATACAAGATCGCAAGTGAAGCTGTGAACAAACCAAGAAGCGCAAATTTGAAAAATTTAAAACTCGACCGCATTCAACTTTTAAAATCAATAATCTGTTTTCCAAACACATTTTTAAGCCTTTGATTAAAAAGTTAAACCCATCGGTTGGAGCTTGCGGCGTTGTGTGTGTCTCGCGCCGGTGAAGAGGTCAAAACTCTTGCAGGATCTTTTTAAGAGCAGTGCTTGTATTTTTGCCTCTCGCTCGTGTTTAAATTTAGAAGTGCTGTCAAGCGCGGGCGGACTAGAACAACATAAGCCACCCCGCATGTGTTTTGGCTCTCGAGCTGCTGCGACTACTCAAATGTTGAATGACTGTTTGATTGCACGCAGAGTCTCCTCAGCATGCCTTCATTGTGACGTTGTTGAATCATTAAGGCTTTTCACACACTTTTCAACTGGTTGGCCTTCCCGAGACGTAACAGCCAAGAAAAACCTCAGATTTTGCTGCAACCGTGCGCACATGCTTGCTAGCTAGTTAGCTAGCTCGTTAGCTAGATCATTAGCTAGCTTGCCAGCTACCTGCTCTCGCCTCCACTGAGGATTCTCAGTCGAGAGTCTTTGACGAGCGGAGGTGTGCCAGAGGCCCGGTTGTGAACGCTGGTGATTTATGGGAAAGTTGTGATGACTTTGGCAAAGGTGCCACCAGGTTCGCCCGCCGTTAAGTGGCTTGTTTGCAAGGCGCAACAATTGAAAGGACGAGACAAACGCCGGCGCGGCTCGTCCTATTTGCATGTAAATCTGCTGCTGTTTTCGCCACCAGGATGATTTAGTGCAACCCAGGGCTGGCTCCTCTTCGGGGCTGCTTCGGAGGCCAAGGTAAAGCCCGGTTTTGTTTTTTCCTATATTGATGAATGCTCACTTTATGTGTTTAATTTAAACACACACACAACTTTAACTCTTTGCGCTTTTACTCAGTCGCGGCGGTTGTAAAAATAGTTATGAAGCTTTGACTGCACTTTTTTATCCATCCATCCATCCATTTTCTGAACCGCTTAGTCCCCACGGGGGTCGCGGGCGTGCTGGAGCCTATCCCAGCCGTCATCGGGCAGTAGGCGGGGGACACCCTGAACCGGTTGCCAGCCAATCGCAGGGCACACAGAGACAAACAACCATTCGCACTCGCACTCACACCTAGGGACAATTTGGAGTGATCAATCGGCCTACCAAGCATGTTTTTGGGATGTGGGAGGAAACCGGAGTGCCCGGAGAAAACCCACGCGGGCTCGGGGAGAACATGCAAACTCCGCACAGGGAGGGCCGGAGGTGGAATCGAACCCGCACCCTCCTAACTGTGAGGCGGACGTGCTACCCAGTGCGCCACCGAGCCGCCTGCACTTTTTTATGTTGTGTTTAATTGACTGAGGCCAAATGACGACATATTGCTGACGAGCGGCGAGGTGGATTGATGGGAAAATCGCAACTGATGCCGTGCTGACAAAAACAAATACAGATATCACCTTGAAAAAATCGATCCGAAATTGCATACCAAATCAATCAATCGATCAATCAATCGGATTCTTCTAAGCGTCCTTCACTGGCGCCTGTGAACATACCCTCCCTCTCCTCTCCCTTAAGGCATCAAATAAAACGTATGGACTTTATGGGTCTGCAGCTGACGACATTTTTTTTTACCCTGAATTTAGCACTTAGGTTGAAAGCGGGGCCTTCCATCCACCCTGGGTGTCCTTGAGCGGGACGCCGAATCCCCGACGGTTCATAACTGTAAATAGCTCCAGACTGGAGTGTCTAAAAATGTAAATGATTCGCTCAAACTGCCACAAGGGGAAGCCACGTGTTATCCATTGATCGCTCGCAGCATGTTTTTTTTTTTTTTTTTCCCTTAGGGGACGGCCCATCGCCATCTGTGCAGCGTCAAAACTCCGCCAATCTCCCTGAAAAATAAAATCATTGGCAATCATAACATAAATGAAATCGACAGCCTTGTTGGTGAAGGTGAACGCTCGTCTTTTGGGAATACTTAACAAGAAACATAATAACCTCCCTCCCCCCCTTCCCAAAACGCTGTGTCTTATTGCTGTCATATTTTTATAGCATTCTTCTTTATTCTTACCTTGCCTCAGTAACGTTTAGAATACAGATGCACCAGCTGCTTTGAGTTCAATTACAAAAAGAAAAAGGAAAAAAAACAACTTTTGCGATGGATCTTCCTAAGCTTACCTCAAGCCGAGCGCATCAGAGAGACGCATTGTTTGTTTGAAACACTGAGCAAGGAATAATAATCAGTGGAATTCAAAGCAAAACATGCTTGCTGAAAATTCAAAATCAAAGTGTTTGTTTCATTACCTCCACAGGAGCGTGACTTAAAGTGTGTTTGTGTACGACAAGATAATTTGGGTGGAGTGCTGGTTCAAAGAGGAATTAAAACATAATTTTCAACTTTGGAGTTTATAGAAAAACAGATTCCTCAAACTACTTTGTCTGGACTTTTTTATTGTTTTGGTAAAACAGTTTACATTGAGCGTTACTGCCACCTCCAGGACTGGAGTGTAACATTATTGACCACTGTACGACTTTGCAGTTAATGGAATTTAATTTTTGAAAATTAAAATATTATTTAAACAGCCATGTGAATTTTCTAAAAAAATAAAAAAAATATTTATTTGCATGTATGGGGTGAGATGTATTTGTAAGAATAAATATAGATATAAATGTTATAGATACTCATCTTTTGTAGATTGCATATATAAAATGTAGAAAATCTATATGAACATAAAATATTTAAAATAAAAGAAACAAACTTTTTCAAATATTTTTGTATTTAAATGATAAAAAATCAATGAAAAACGGTAATGCCAAATGGCAGTAATGTCAAACTATTTTCCGGCAGATACATAATGGACATTTCTGTTCCTTTTCATTACACAACAGGAAGGCTTCGCCGCGAATCATCTCAATGATTCTTGAGTTCCCACTTGACAAGTGGGTTTTTATCTAGCAAAACACTTCACAGTGTTCCGAAGCCCACGGCCCTGATGAAACAACCCCCACGCATGTTCTCATTCAAAGATGCACCCACCAGAAGGTGACCGTGTTCAACGACAACTTCCTCTGAGTCACGACAAAGCAGTGCAGGACGATCTCCGCTCTTCCAAATGTCAGCCGTGGTCATGTGACGGTGTTAAACACTGGCATTTCCACATTCCTTCAGTCAGGGTCCATTTGTAGCAAAAAAAAAAAAAAAAAACTCATTTGCCCTCTTATATTCCTTGAAAGCTTTTTGTAAAATATGTTGAAGGTCTATCAGCCGATGACATTTTGTGGGGAAACTATCAGACATTTGCATGCCAGTGCACAAGGGGCCGAGTCAGCGGAAAGTTTGCGCTGTATAATACGTTTTGAATGCGTTTGTGCGCTCGGCTGGAGACGTTTGAGATAACAGGTGGAAGCAAATTTATGTCGGCTGTCGCCCGGGTTGGCGGTGGACTTGTTTAAAGCTGCGGCGACGGATTTCTTTGCATTAAAGACCTTGTCATCATCATTTATCTGTCAGCGTCTCACATCGGAGATGCTTTATCAACTTTTCTTCTCTAGCAGATTACTTTTATTTCCTTGCCGCGACTACAGTTTAATACGTCTTATTCGATCGTTCTCTCATAGATATTTTACAGCCGTGTCTCGCACAGGCGCAACTTTAATGTGTCTTCTCCTTGGATCTCACACAAATCGTGAGATCATGTTACTCCCACTTTTGTCTCACATGTTTCTCCAACATGTCTTGGATCTCACACTTTCATTTTTGACACTGGTGTCTCACACGAGTACCTCACAACTGTGTCTCGTGAAAGTTTCTCAAACATTTCTGACTCTTTGTAGCTCACACCTAACACGTGTTGCACACGTCCTTCAATCCTTAAATTTAAAACCCCAAACGTAATGGTAATCCTGTCCAAATCGACTTCAAACCTCGAGATAAAAGTAAACCAAATTGAAGCGCTAACACTACTCCTACTCTAAACCTGATGGCGACACTAAATATAACCCCACCAAAATATTTTACTCAACTCTTCTATAAATTCAATCCCCATCCTAAACATAATCCATCCCGGGTAATCTTGTAATCGCGCCAATCATCGGCCATTTGACGAGAATCCTGAGAATGTTTGTCATAATGAGACTCATCATAATCTGCCTGCCTGCCGTTTAACCTTTCCAGACTTTTTTATCATCTCAATCCAAACTCTCACAGCTTTTCTGGGCTCACCTGCTTTAATATTTATAACCGGGACCAGCTTTCACAATGCAAACGGCTTTTATTGAAGCTGAAGTGGCTAACAGCATCAAAAACTCCACAGTCATAAGTCATCCAGACAATTGCCGCCACTAAAAATAGAGCCAATGAAAGATGTGATTGTTCGGTGGCAAAAAGGCAAATAACGCAGATCCCTGTTTTGAAATAAAGGCACAGCGCGCCACGCTAATCATCAACAGCTGCCATGCTTTGTTTACATTAGAAAGCGGGTGACGCAAGCACGTTGATAATAATGCTCTAAACAGATTTGCGACCGCTTCCCTGCTTTAACGCCACCACAACTGTCTTGAAACTGCAAATCTTCACAATCCCTAATCCTAAACTCCAACTCTTCTACATCCAAATAAAATGAACAAGGAAACACAAAGATTGCGCCACACATAATTCAAAGCAACTTTGACCTACATTTTTTATACATAAAATGTGTATGAACTAACAAAACAATGGAAAGGAGGGAAAATGTTTGTCCACACTAAAACTAGACCAAAATTTCCCCAGTTTTTAATGACTAAAATCAGATGAATAAAATCATTTCTTGACTCAAATTCACGACTTACTCGACTAAAATTTGACTAAATAAAAAACATTACAAGATTGACCAAATGTGCTAAAAACTAACTAGCATGAATCAAACTGGACTAAATTGAAAAATGTCTGATAAAATTAACACTAACTAAACACTACCTAAAACCCAAAGACTAGACCAAACTGTCAGGAAAAGCCGACGAGAGCATCTGAACTTTATTTGGATTTACTCAGAGGCACTTTGAATGCCAACAGGCGTGTTCCGACTCGCATTTAACGGGAGTTTGAGTCTGATTCTAAACGTTCTTCCGTCACGCACCTTAAACAAGAGTTGACTTTTTCATATGAGTAATGGCTGACATCATAAAAAGGATTATTAAGGCCATGTAGTAGCAGTCAACTACACCAGATTATCTGTCTGTTTATTAATTTATTGCATGTCTGGCTGAGTTGTAAGTGAGCCGCCTTTCAAGCAGCGACACGGCGGCTTAGCACGAACTCATCTCGTCCGTCGAAAAAAAAAAGTCTTATTTCAGGGTCGCAGAAAAAAAAATGAAGAGAAGCTTACCGGTTCATGCGCTGGCTTTCAACAGAGGGATTAACAACAAGGAAGAAAGAGAAGTGTCACTCCATCAAGCACAAAACACAATGAACTGACAATGTGACATTGGTGGCCGTCAAATCGGGACATATTTTATTTAGCATATTTTTCAGACAGATTAAGTAGTTAAATTAAATTTTGAATTTTTATGCGAGGGCAAGTGAGACCGTTTGAAACGTCGCAGCAATTTTGAAGCATTGAATTGGAGATTTCCTCAAAATGTCAGCCTATACAAGCTTATTGGTGGATATTTCAACCTCAAAGTTGGCCAAAATGTAAGTTTGATTGTGTTACTTTAATTTGGAATAAAGTAATCCCTTGTTTATCGCGGATAATTGGTTCCAAAAACCACCCGCGATAGGTGAAATCCGTGAAATGCAGTCACCAACAAGAAGTACTGGGCAGGCTAACGGGTTAGTGGAAAGATGCTAACTCGCGATCGTGCTAATACGCGAAAACGGACTTCTAAAGGAATGTAAATGAACATTTGGAGCAATACTACATTGTCCTAAAGGTTAGACACATGTTTCCTCAATTTCGAAGTTTTATTTTGACTTTTAAATGTTTTTTAATTTGGAAAAAAAATCCGCGATGTAGTTAAACCGCGATAATTGAAACGCGAAGTAGCGAGGGATCACTGTATACTGGCCTCTGTGGGGTCGAAACCCTCACTTTAAACCCAAACCTCAACTCTTCCCCAAGTCCGAACCCTTCCCGGACCTCGTTCAGGCTTCCACACTGCATCACTCTATAAATACAGCAGAATAAACACTTGAATGTGCACTCAATGTACATCCAGAAGTCACAGAGTGGACTTTGGCATCCACAAGTCTTTCACCTGTCAAACATAATCCACCTTTGAATGAAACCTTGTTCGAGTCCACAAACAACAGGCGGCTGTTTGATTAGCCCGACCATGTCGTATGTCGGCGTGTCCGCGGGTCATCTCCTTTGTCAAATGCTCTTTCTACCCGGCCTGCTCTAACAGCGGAGCGCATCCATGTAGAAGCGCAGATAACCGAATATGATTTAATAACCTGCATCAGGCCGTCCGAGCCCCTCGCACGTTGCCGAGGAGACGGTGTTTGGCGAGCAGATAAATTGCAGCAGTGCAATAACTGCCGTTATCCGCGCACTGGATGTTCGGGAGCGCCATGTAAATAAAGTGGCAATGGACGGCCGGCTCGCCGTAAAGACATAGATCCAATAAAGCAAGCTGAGCAAGCACACCGCTGACGGGCCGGGCCAAGACGGCCGCGAACGGAGCGCCTGACGATTAAGTGCTTCAGGAACAGGAAGTGTGCGGCAAAAAGTGAGGGAACACGAAGGGTTCCATGCACTTTGTTGGATGTGAGGTAAGGACTCAAAAAATGTTTTTTTTGTGTGTAGAATTTTAGCACGAAGAATTAGCATGCTAAGCGGCTAACAAATGTTTGACTTGATCTGATTGAAAACAAAAACATTATTATAAGCACTTTTATATTAGTTTTGTTTAAAAAAAAATAATTTGTGTTTTTGACACTTGTAATGAAACCCTAAAAGGAATGTTTGGAAGGATTTGAGGGCTGAAAAAGTTACAAACACTAAGAATAAAAAATTTGCAATGCTTAGTGGCTAACCAAGGTTTGACTTTATTTGATAGTCATTTTATAATTCTGTCATCATTGTGAGCATTTTTACCATTATTTATTTTTCAGAATTAGTTTATGACTTTTTTATTGTACAATAAATCCAATGCCTCTGGCCACTTTTTTTTTTTTTAAATCTAAATCCAAATTACAGCTGTAAATTTTACACCTTGATAAAAAACCCACTAATACTTTGTGATTATTATTCCTTGAGAAAGCGGCCTCGGGCGCAAAAAACAGCAGAATCGAAAAGAATCAATTACTTCTAATGCTTTAAATGTTTGAATTTAAATCACACAAATGTAAAGCTTGAGTGATTCTTTTAGCTACGTACTTCATACACTGTTCATTCCGTGAGGGAAATTAAATCTTGAGTTTTTGGGCTGTCATGCTAAATCCAATTGCTTTGTGGTTGCTAATGTTATTTTTTTTCCCCTCGAGGAATATGGCCTTCAATGAAGTGCAATCCAATTAATTAGGCTCAGTGATTTATTGACTGTAATCGTGTGGGCTGGGTGGTAAAAAAAATAAACTAAACCAAAACGTGAGCAACAGTTTTGTTTGTTTGGTGTGTGCAGGATGACACACACTTTTCATCACAGACCATCATGGTGTCAAAGTTGGTCGTCACCTCTTGAGTGTTTGTCTGTCTCTTCCGAGAACACGAGCGGCGAGTTAATAAAGAAGACACTCGATTGTGTTTGAAAGGAAGCTGCTTTTACACGCTCGTACTCAAACTCACGTGGTGTGCGAAAACGCAGACGGAAATCAACAGAGAAGAACTAGCACCGACATTTGGCCATGGCCAAAATGAGTGTCTTATCGTTGCATCCTAATTGTTTATCAATCTTGAAAAGGAAAAATTTAATATTGGAAAATAGTATAAAAGTGGCGATTTAGTATAATATCATATCAGTGGCTGGTTTAACAATGATCTTTTTTTTGCCCATCTTCAGCAGAAAAGATGAGGTAATCGTCGGGTGTTCTGCGCCAGGAAGTTGATGCCGCCGTCTCGCCAGGGTGACCGTCCTCCTTGGGAGACCGCCGCAGGTCCAATGTCGGAGCTGGCCTTGCAGCAGTGCAGCAGGTCGTTGTGCCTGTCCGTCTACATCATTACTTTCGTGCTGGGCTTCCCAGCCAATGTGCTGGCCTTCTCCACCTTCTGCAGCAAAGTCCGCCATAAGGCCACCCCCATTGACATCCTGCTCCTCAACCTGACCATTTCGGATCTCCTCTTCCTGCTCTTCCTGCCCTTCAAGATGCATGAGGCGATGAACGACAAGTTGTGGAAAATGCCCGAGCAGCTATGCCCGCTGTCGGGCTTCATCTTCTACATGACCATCTACAACAGCACCTTCTTCCTTACGGCCATCAGCGTGGAGCGCTACCTGGGCGTGGCTTTCCCCATCCAGCACAGCCTGAAACGCCGGCCGCTCTACGCCGTGGCCGCCAGCGTCTTCTTCTGGATCTTCTCCTTCAGCCACCTGAGCATCGTCTACATCGTGCCATTCATCGGCACTGACAAGGGGCAGGTCAAAGCCACGGCGGAACCCAACAGCACCACTACGGCTCAGAAAGAAGTATGCTACGATAACTTCACTGACGCTCAGTTGAAGGTGCTCCTGCCGGTTCGTCTGGAGCTGTGCCTGGTTCTCTTCTGCATCCCCTTCCTAATCTGCAGCTTCTGCTACATCAACTTCATCCGGATCCTGTCGCGGTTACAACACATCGACCGACGGAGGCGCCTGCGGGCCATCGGCATGGCGCTGGGCACGCTGCTGGTTTTCGCCGTGTGCTTCGGGCCCTACAACGTGTCCCACGTGGTGGGCTTCGTCACCTGGCAGAACCCCACATGGCGGGACGAGGCCCTACTGTGCAGCACCTTCAACGCCTGCCTGGACCCGCTCATCTTTTACGTCTCATCATCCGCTGTGCGGGGTACAGTGGGAAACGTAATGGAGGGGGCCAGGGCTCACCTGAGCCGGTGTCTGCCTCGCCGCCCCCCGTGGAAGCAAGCTACGGACGATAAGGAGAGCAAACAAGACCAGATCAATGCAAGCTAATGGCCTGCTTTATGTCTTTAATGCCGGCGGCGGCAGGAAATTAATGTCATGTTTGTTTGTCGCACGTGAGGTGTCTGTTCGGGACTGTTGTGACGCTGCGTGTCACTTCCCCAAAGAACCGCCGCCTGTCAAGATGAGCAAACAAGCGGCCATTGTGTCACAAGGCGCTCCAACGGCGACATGTTGACAAAGACACCAATAAAATTAATTTATTATTATTATTATTAATGTCTTCTTATTATTAATTTATTGAAGTTATCAATTTAGATCTTTAAGCGGAGTCAGTAAGGCTATCATCATTTTTTGTAATGCCTTGTATGATGCAGACTTGTAGCATGTTTGCCGCCTGCTGCTGGCCAACTTGCCAAGACCGGACGTCATTAATAGTTCAACATTCATGTCCTTATGACTCACCATTTATTCAAGGAATCGACATTCTTGGTATTATTATCAGTACTATTAACTCTTATCTGTGTGGCCTAATTTCTTTTTCCTGAAACAATGCGTCATGGCAATGCAGCCATCGCTGTGCGTGCGTGTGTGTGTGTGTGTGTGTGCCGGCGTATTCAAGCGAATGTGCCAGCAACACAAAGCAAAGCAGAAAGAGGCTGTATTTTGTTGACGTGTTTATGCTATTAAACGCGCAAGATTGCACTCCACTTTCCCCCCTAGCGAATATGAAGGTATTTCTATTTGTATTTGACAAATGCTCAACTGCCCGCAGTCGTTTTGTTTAGTTTTTTTTTTCCTCCTTCAGCTTCCTGGAAAACGCGCCTTGCGTCATTGTTGACTTTTTTGGCTCCAACAATGACAACAGGCTGGATGGAGCAGCGATAAGAAATCTGATCTTTTTATTATACGTACAAGGTCTTTTTTTTTTTTTTTTAAGCCTTATGTAAGGCTTTTAAAAAAATAAATACAAGGTCTCTAAAAAATACTTACTTTACTCATTACTTATCCATGGTCAATTTTTAATAATAATAAAAAAACCTTCCTATACAAGGGTCGGTCGGGTTTTAGATAGAAGATAGGGTTATGGTTAAATTTAGGATTAAGTTTAGCTTTTAGGGTTTAGGGCAGAATACAGGGTTTGGTCTTTACGGGTTATTTGGGGTTAGTTTCAAACTAATAACGGTTTCAAAATAATGTTTTAGAATAGGGTTGGGCTTTCAAATCTGGGAGAATTAGGGTTTCATAATTGGGGTTTCAAAACACAGTATACATATAAACAATTCTGCCTAGCAACAAGTGACCATGCCCAAACAAATCCTGTCAATTGCTCTCCATTCTATAAGATAGGAAAAACTGTGAGTGGTAAAGCTGTCATCATAAAGTCATTTTATGTTTTTGTTGTCACATCACAGAAGACAGCAAAGTTTGCACAAGTCCAGCCCATAAACAGCAGGTACTTTTAAAAATCCATTCAGCCACAAAGCATCCATCAGACTAGGCGTCACTTTGGCATAATTTTCCTACACCACAACACTTTGCGTGTCTTCTAACGGCTTGTACTATAATTACCTCGGCTTCATAATCGTGTTTTTCCCTCCCGACACAACAACAATACAGATTTATGCCGAGGGATGCAGACCACTCTTTGTTTGCCTCAGCACGATCAAACCTCGCAGATAAGACGAGGTGGCCCACTGCAACAATGCTACGAACAGTCAAACAACGCCGGAAAAAGAAAACAAAAACAGAGATAGCATCTTCTTGATGGCCGAGTTGTTTTCCCCTCATGCCATGTGGCACATAATGGCTTTATGTGGATTAGAGGAAGTGGTTTGCCAGTTCTATCAAAAGTAAGAAGTCCACTCTATACTATCCAGATGCAATCAATCTTGAGCGTTACAGAAATTTGACAGCTTGAGCCGTCGCAGCTCTCTATGAAGTTAGCCGTGGGGCAAGCCGTCACAGCGGTTGACGTCGACTGTGATGAAGATGACACTTCATTAGGTAAGGGGCGAGGGGGCGGCCAGATTTAGTGTATTCCAGGGCGTCGTTAGCCGAGCGTTGGGCCGGCGGATCGACCCCGCAGGAGTGAAAATATGAGTTGGGAGATCAGTTGAGTGCTTGGGAGAACACGCGGCGGACACCACATTCATCACAGGTTGTCTCCACAAAGAAGTCGCGCAACTCAGACCTGGATCACTGGCAAGTGATGACATCATAAGCAGGTGTTCCTTTGAAGAGCTACTAACAATCATTATTGATGATGACCAGGGTTGACCCTGATTGAACCTAGATGGGCCTGTTGAACCCAAACCATGAAAATAAATAAAATAAATATTCACTTATTGTTGTTTTTGTTGTTAAATGTCATTACAAAAAAAAAATCTCCCGTCAGCTCTACAAGCAATATTTCGACCGAGGTTGATTGACGAGGAAAATGGCAGGAGTGGGCCGCCAACTCGCAAGGAGCAGAATAATGATGAGAGGTGGGCGACTAAATGAAGACGAGGGGGAGGGCGCGGCGGTGGTGACACGACTCCCTTGAGTTTCCCGTCAGAGAGAAGCCAGACTCGACGCCATCTGCAGCTGTCAAAGCAACGCTCATTACATATTCACTGCTAATTGTAGTTGTTTGGTGTTATCTGATTACACACTTACTTCTGCCGAGGCGAACGCGTTCGCGGCGCACTTTCCAAGGATTGTGTGACGCTATGTCATTAGCAGCAAACGTTCAAGTAGCGGGAACAAGATGATGTGCAAAAGCAATGCACTGTAATTATTTTGTGGAATAAGGGAAATTATTGAGCTTTTATCAACATAAAACTTTTTGGGAATACAACGGTAATATTTTGGTGTGACATTTGAAGTGTAGCATGTAAGAAGGAAATATGTTGCTTACCTGCGTGTAATCGATCGATGTGATGATCGTTTTTGGCACGCACCCCCACTCCAAAAAAAATCCTCATCTCCAAGAGTCCTTGAGCAAGACACTGCGCACTGAGGTTTGTTTCTCTCCCGGTAAGGCCGAGCAAGATCAGTTTAGTTTTTAGTTCCATGCCTTCTTAGGGGTGTTTTGAACCACTCACTGAAACACCACTTCTTTTATGCGCGTTTTCTCCAAGCTAACGGCTAATTTTATTGCATGACAGGATGCGCCGTTATGCAACAGTGGGGAGATTACGCTTCTCTTTGCGTAATCTTGATTTTTATAACACTTATAGTAGTTTTTAAATAACGTGTATGCATATATACGCCAAATTTTTGTTATCCAATATATCTACTGCAATTTCACATTAGATTACTGGTTTGAAATGTACTTTTATTATTATTATTTTAATAAACATTTTTGTTATAACTTGTTTGGTGTTTTATTCCTTGTTTTTATTTTTTTGGGCATGAAATCATAAAAATCTGACATTTGGTTAACTGCTTTATATGACAATATGTATGTGTTTCACGTTGTGTAAAATGTGTTGGCGTCCCCCAAAATAAAAAGCAAGTAGCCAATACCTGACGTTCACTCTTGTTCACTGAAAATATTCTTTATTTTGAACGAATCGTTCACTCACGAGCCAACACTACAGTCAGTGACGCTATTTCCCGTTCACGACCGAGTGAGTGACTGTTGCCCAAAAAGAGCATGTTCCCATGTGTGCTGTCACACGCGCCCCCCTATTTGAGAACCACTGTGTAATATCTCGTAGGTGGTAGGTTCAATCCTTAAGTTTGGGAATAACCACAAAGTGTCCTTGAGCAAGACACTGACTGACCTTAACTTTGTCAAGTTAGTTTTCTACCTTCCCTTATGCTTGCTTGCCTATAGGCTGAAATTTATGATTTGGTTTTAACTCGACAAACAAGATATAGTTTTAAGATTATAAGATTGTGCTTTGCAACGAGAGTGTTCAGTTATTAGGCCTACTTATTTCCCTTGGTTTAACATTAATCAGCTAACAGAATATTCATATCTGAAGCTAGTTTTATAGATGATCATTTGCCATTTGCTATTGTAACTATATTTTGTGATATCTGTATTTTGTGTCATAACTAAAAGTGTGCCAAGTATAGTATTTGGGGATATATTGTAATCGTCGCTCCTTCCTTGAAAGACAGATTGTCATTAATGGCATTTATTATATTATTATTATTTATTACATAAGTTTATATATTATGATATTTAGCCTGTAAAATCATGTTTATTTAAATGTAAATTCATGGAGGGATGTTTTGTATACGACTTACATTGTGGTATATCAATCTCAATTGCTCTTCTAAAATTTTGGCGCATATACAGTTTTAAAGAAAAACATCTATGCAAAATAAAATGGGGTTTTTTTGGTTGTTTTTTTTTTAACGGGGGGTGGATATAGCCTCGCCCAATTCAATGTAGAACCGTTCTTTGCTAGCTGAGTGTGTGCTAATGCAGTCATTAGCGGCGCTAATGGCAGAGCGGGGCCTTAATAGACTCATAACATTGACTGCGCCCATGAGGGATGAACGAGCCTGAAGATGTTTGGTAAACATTGGACAATTAAGCTAATGTACACCATTCTTAGGCTGTTGATAAAGAAGAGCGCTGGCGCCATCACTCATAAATAAAACAGTAGTACTTTTGCTAATGTACAACTTCCAAGAAGAAAATACATCAAGCTTCCAAGCAGTGAGAGTAAGAGAAAATGAGTAAGGGGAGACAAAAATAGCTGCAAAAAAATTAATTTGTCATTTTTCTTTCTGCTGTTTGGCGAGTGCGCATGAGTTCCGGGGGTGGGGGCCCGATCGATGCGCAATTAGGGGAGCCTCGTATCAGGTGTGATGAATTATGCTCTCTCGTTTTACGAGCGCTCTTGCGGGCGCATGATCAATTGGGCGTGCGCAGCCACCGCGCCGTTCCCGAAAGCCGTTCGGTCAGAGGTATTGATTAAGAGGTTGCACATGTGCAGCCGGATGAGAAGAACACTCAAAGCGCTGTAATTATTCGACTACTTCGTGGAAACAATCCCAAGAAATCCTCTGGAAAAAATAGAGCGGATAAACATAAAAATGAATTCACATTCAAGCGGCTGAAAGGGGAAAACAAACAGAAGCGGCCTTGGAATCCAATTCAAAAGGACCTTGGAGTTGGGCGACATCAACGCTTGCTCATCAGCATATGCACCGCAAACGTCTCATTAGCGTTAGCCCGCTCTTGATCTGGAGGATCCTTATTTATACACGCAAAATAGGCCACATTGTGTTTATTATTCATATGATATGGTGTCAAAACACCACAGCACACTTCCATCCGCCTATTTCCAAAGTCCTTGGGGGAGGCTCAAATCTGTGGAACACTTCAGACCATGACGAGATCATGGATAGTTTGTGCACGATTTGATGCAATTTAATTATTTATTTTATATTTAGCTTCATGTTACTCTTGTGTGACAATCAGCACTGTTTAAATGTCACATTGCGTAGAATCGTTTCATCATGTCCTGTGGAGAAAAATGGCCACCCATCTCCTTAATCTCTCACTCCCCAAACACTACGACCCATGACAAAGCCAACAACTTTTAATATCATTTTTTCTTGTTAAAATCCATCCAGACAACGTACATTAACGTGCTTTTGTTTTGCCAGTAATCCCCCCCACCACCCCCACCGCACATTGAGGAATATGTTTTTTGTCTGCATTTCTTTACCTGTTTTTCCATTATCAAGGACACGTTACATAGACACAAATGTAGCGTGATTTAATAAAAATGAAATAAAATCAGCAGTGTGGCAAAATGGTACTTTTTGTTTTTAGTCTTTTTTTGTAACAACATGCACAAATGGTGAATTTCAACGTTTTCAGCAAGTCTTCCACCAACTTCACAGCATACAGTCAATACAACAACTGATGGGTCAGGTTTTTTGGAAGGGGCGGGGGGCGAGGTTATTGCTGCTCGGACACATTCATACAGCTGCTGCGGTACTTTCCAAATACTTTTTTTTCTCCATTCGTGGTAATTACGTTTCATCCACCATACAACACCACATGGACGGCAAATTATTACATGGTTTATTTCCCCATTGACAAAAAAATGCTCAGACAAGTGGACACATACGTACGCTGTATATGATGAGCTGAGTGGTACAAATGATGATAATCATAATAATTATAATAATTCCTTGGACTGTATTTTCAAAAAGCTTGTTATGGCAAAATAGGAAAACTTTACACCTTTTTTGTTTTTTCCCCCCCAGTTATTCAGTGTGTGTGTTGTGTGTGAGACATCTCAAAGTATAAAAAAAATTAACACCCCCACCTAAATTCCCACCCACTTCCCCAACAAATGACCCATTATCACCATCATATTTTTTTGTCCTCTTCTGACATGGAATTACTATTCATAGGTATTCAAATACATATTAACATCATCAGCATTGGTAGTAGTAGCAACACCAATAAAGAAAAAAGAGCGAGGTCAAATCGACACAGATGGTGGTGGTGTTGGAGGGGAGGGGAGGGGAGGGGTGATGGATGGAGTCACAACAGGGCTAACATGCTATCAACAAGCAACAAAGCTGTGGAGGAGGGTGCTCAATTGCCCCTCCACCGATGTACTGCATATATTTACATTGGGCAGTGGGATGGATAGATGGATGGAGAGAAACGGGGTGAGGGGGTGAAAAGGACCGTGTGGTGGCACGGGAGGGGGGGGAAACAAGATGTCCGCCGCCGCCAAGCCCCGCCCAGGCCTTTTTATTTTTGTGCACATTTTGACATCATTCATTGCAGATTCAACTGCTGCACGGTTGGATATGGGAAAGAAAGCCTTACGTTTCACTATACAGAGTGAGAATGTTTAGGATTAGTTGTGCTCAAAAGTTTACGTAAGCACATTAGCGACGTTTAGAGATCATTTGATCGACCAGCACTCAAACAGACAATTTTGTGTGGACAATTCTATTTTCCCAGCGTGAGTCAACAGGGCCATACCACCAATTAGGCGACATTAGTTTGTTGTTACTCTTCTAATATGTATTGGCCCAATTCAGGTGACTTTTTTTATTTATTTTGTTTTGAAACTCCTTACTTAACACAATTGAAAGTAACAGAAGTGGAAATTCAAGCTTGAATTTAGCATCCATGTGAAATCTAGCCACGTAGCCTTTTTGCTAGCATGTTGACACGAAATACATTACAGTGGTTCAACAACAAATGAATTTGAATTAACATTTAAATCTAAATGTTTTTTTTTTTTCTATAAAAATTCACCTTTATCTTATTGGTCGAGCTGATCAACAAATCACTGACAGCCCTGAATGACTAACATTCAAACCAATGATGCGTATATGTAAACTTTTGACCACCACTGTTTGTGTATGTGTGTATACTCGTGTGTGTGTGTGTGTGTGTAGCCTTAAACGGGTCACATTACCATACATGTCCACTATAATAGCACAGCTGTTCTATAAGGCAGACTTTGTAGGTCAGTCATTAGTACATCGATACACGTTACATCCCTTTTTATATTACAGCCACTTTCCTCACTGCTCACAATAATCATGTTTCAAATCTGCAAGGCATTGTGGGAGACGCACAGATGACGCTGGGAGTGTGTGTTGTAGGGGTGGGCGAGTTGGGGTCTCCACTTTTGATGCAATGATTCAATGCATATTCTTTTTGTTCACAGTGATGGGTTCGTTAATTAAAGAATTCAATTCCTTTAGGTCGAGGGGCAGAGGGGTGGGGATGGGATGGGGGTTGTTGTCGGGGTGGACGTTCTACTCCGTTTTCGGGGCTGGGAGAGGTTGTTTCCAATTGTTACACCTTCAGCAGGATGGCGGCAGAAAGAGAGATCCAAACGCTGAGGGCAACGCTTAAGCCCGATTGTAGACCAGTCGCTCGACCTTGTATGGCCCCTGGTCCTTGAAGACCAAAGTCAAACACAGAAGGAAAGAGAGAAAATATTTGTAAATCTCAAAGGACAACAGGAACAATAACCTTGGTATGTATAAATTTTTTTTTTATTGTAAACTGAATCACTTTGAGTCAATCGTGTATGTTGGAGTTCATCATAACTTGTGAGAGGAGCATGCCCATAACCAAACATGCGGTTATTAATGACAATCTTACAAAATGACCAGAAATAATTCCTAATTAAAAAAAACACCCATGTCGCACGTCAGGAACATCTTCCGAATACGCCAGAGGAGGCATAGCGCTGCTTAACTTGGCTCGCCTCAACATACTTGCAACAACTGCTAATTAACCTCCTTGATTCTCACGACGTGCCCATCAGGCAAGCTCGCAGACCACGCGGATGGACGAGCGCGATAACACGACGCTGGTGATGTCATTTGCGGCGGGCCTAAGTCATCTCTTAATACCAAGCCTCCCTTCCAGAGTTCTTCAGAAAAATTTAATAACAGCAAGCAGCTGGATCGTATACATCATCTTGTGCTCCTGACTTAATATGACCTTGGTGATGACATCACTGATATTTTTTTTAGTACAGAACTATACAACCATACACTGTACAATGCGCTCTTATGATGGCTAGAGCAGATTTGAATGGAAAGGAGGGGGAGGATGATGGAGAGATTGGCTGACACTAGTGGGAAAGCGGGAGCTGTAAGATGGATGAGCCTGACAGGAGAGTGAGTCATTGAAGGGGCACCGGCTGGGATCACGCTGAAAGAGGAAGAAAGACGGCCGGAGATGAAGGACTCGCTCACCACGCTAATGCCGAACGCGGACGGGAGGAGTTGACGGGGGGAATGGAGGGGAAAGAAGATTGGGCCAGAGAAATATGACATCTAATGAGGGGGAAGGTGGCGCGGGGAGACATAATAAGGAAGAGGAGTGAAAAAAAAACACACAAACGTACGGAATAGCAGCATGCTGGCGTTGGAGGTCCCCAGACGGTTGGTGGCGAAGCAGGTGTAGTTGCCAAAGTGCTTCTCCGTAACGTTGGTGAAGAGCAGAAGCGAGCGCGTCTTTTCGTTTTTGATCCGCAGGGTGTTGTCGCTCTCCACGGGCCTGGCAGAATAAAAAACAAAACAAAACAGGGAATATGGAGAAATTCAACAAATTATTTGGCCCTATTCTATACTATGGGGTTGTGTTTTATAAAGTCAGAGAGCTACAGTAAAATAATCAAAACCCCACAAAACTTTCTTTTTTTTTAATTTATATGGGTAAATTTAATCAACAATTTTAAAAATGGTTAAAAAAAAAGTTGCCTTCACACTAAATAAAGGTTCAACAACGGCCACAGTTTGACCCTAAAATCAATAATTTCTGTTTACCTTGTAACCTTTTGAAGAAAAAAAAAATCCAAAATCTAAAGTAGAAGAGTTGATAGATTTTTGCCGAAATTTCTAGGCAGAAGAGCAACGACGGTGACCTTGGCCCAGTTGTGCACAAAATGTCCTGCTCACCTCATTGTTTCATGCTGTTGGCCATTAGCCACAACCTTTGTCATCATTAGTGTGTGTGAATTGTTGCCTTACGCTCCAAAGAGCCTTTGAGAGGCCACTGGCACCTTTTACCTATAAAACTTTGTGCCCATTGATCAGGACAAGGAATTCCTGCAAAACCATCAATGATCGCTTTTTAAACTGAAGTTGGGGAATATTTCCTCATTTTCTCGTTTCAATAAATTATACTATTCCTCAAGAGGAAAGCAATTGACATTTTGAGAAGGGTTAATCCAATAAAAAATAATTTAGGATTTATTTTTATGGCGAAATTTATTATTTCAGTTTTTTTTTTTTTTTTTTAACAATTTTGACTTTTATTTTCCGGTGACCTATTCTCACCTGTGATCATCCCGGTACCACTCGAAGGAGGCGGGGGGCACGGCCATGGCTTCGCAACGCAGGATGGCCGTCTTCCCCAAGTGTGCGGGCATGTTCTTCATGTCAGTAATGGTGGGCGGGTCTTGTGGGCGGAAAACAAATGAACAAAAAAAGCAGACAAAGCTTGGAGTCATGTGATTGGATGACAATGGTCTGACGAGGGGAGGGCGTACTCACAGTTGACCGTGACTTTGACCTTGCGCTGATTAGGCGGGGCCACGCCGTTGTGGGTGATACACTCGTAGTCCTCGGCCTGCTGGCGCTTGATCTCCGTGATGTCCAGGAACTCGCCCTCGCTGACAAGACCGTCTAGTGGCCACACGTGGAACACAGACACAAAAAGATTTTGGTACTTCTGTCGACATATGGATGAGAATATTTATTGATTTTTTTAAAAACATATTTTACTGCTCATTAAAATGTTTAGTTGCCAAATCAAACAAAACAAAGATGTTGTATATTTTAAACAAGCTCAATTGTGTTTAGGAGAGTCCACTTTAACTTAATGCAAACAAACAATACATGCTAACGGTTAACATCACTAGTGAGGGTTGACATTTTAAACTTTACTTTGACAAATTCCTGGTAGCCTCAACAACCGAATGATGTCAGTCTTGCTCAAGGATGGTGAAGAAGGGGGGCGTGGCTTAGTGAGTGATATGCTCGATCACAAAACTCTCTCTTCCCATTAAAGAGGAGCAACCTACAGAACGAAATGTCATCTATGACAAGGAAATCCTGCTTCTGAATTGTCGGTGTCAATCAGCAAAACACACAGGCGGATTCCTCGCCACACACACACACACACACACAAATCCACGCTAAACGGCGCCATTATTCACGTCAGAGATTATCACGCCGCCTCTAATTGAAGATTAGAGACGGCAGGATTATTCGCGCCGGTGCCGAGCGGGCGAAGACGATTTGGGGGACACGCGGGAAAGGAAGGCGAGGCTTTCGGTGCTGCCTGACAGGCTCGGTGCGGTGCTGATCACTGGTTGCATTAGTCACGTCGACGTGGCGCCTGTGTGTGACATCACTGGCGACAGAAGCGGGAGGAAAGACGGATTTGGGGCACACATGCTGAGAAACCGCAGTCGGGGGGGAAAGGGGGATGTTAGGAATACATAATGGGTCATACAAGAGGATGAAACACATACATGATTATATGATACCGGGAAAAGATGATCTTGGGACCAAGTATCTAACTTCTGATACCATTTGTCTGAATTTTGATTTTAGTGTGCCCTCAATCCAGATCTGAGCGAAGGACTTTTTGTGTTAGCCTTTGGTGGCTCTGAGTCCCACTATGCCCCACTGTTGTATGGTGTTCCACAGGGCTCAATTTGGGGGCCCCTGCAGTTTTCATTCGTTAACTTCTGGCGCCATTTGTCATCAAACGCTAAATGAAATGTGCAGATAGTCGTCATTGAATTCTAATCTTCTAATGAAAAAAAAAAGAAGAGAAAAATATTGGGTTGAATTCAACAATCCAATGGTTCCTTCAGATTGAGCAGCAACTGGCCTTGGGGCTATATCCTACTTCTGACGGTATTTGTCAGGGAACTCTGCGGGGTATTTGAAAGCCAGACTTTAACCCGAAGGTCGATCAACAATCCTACATTTCCTTGAGAAGAGGGTAAACATGCCACTCCTGACTGTGTGTGTCACCGATTCTCTAAGGAAGAGCAAAAACCCTTAACCCCAATTTGAACCTGCACCTATTGGGCTGGAAATAAAATCTTGCAAAATGTCTCCCCAGAAGAGAAGCTGTTGAAACTGCAAAGAGGGCGACAAGTAATGATGATGATATCTGACTGCAGCCAGCAGGCAGGCACTGCTACAATGCTGGATAAAAATACAACTCCATCAAGCACTTAGGAGCTTTGGAAGGAGCTTGACTCCTGACCACCTGGAGAGGAGGCGGTGAGGATGAAAGTGAAAGGAGGTTTGCCGAGGTTCGGCAATACACAGCGTTTTCCGGCACTTTGAGCCAGTGAAGATCACTTGAGCTCTCAGCACCTCTTGTCTTTCACATTCCGCTAACAAAGCAGAGAGCCGAAAAGTATTGAAGTAGATTGTCATTGAAACAGATGTTGTTTTTAGAATGAAGGCAAAAACTCAAACTAGGCTACAGGGTCGCCATCATAAAAGTCCAAACATTTACTCTCCTAACTTCAGCATTCTCATCTTTTTAATCAGAACAATCAACAGTTTCAGTTCTATGACAAACTGTATGTTAAACGCGTGGAGTTGCCCTTTTTGTCGAGGACGTTGATGGACTCGCCTGCTCGTCTTCCTCACGAGGACACTTTGCTACGTTCTGCTCGAGTGCACCCATTTTTCAAAAACTGCTTTGTTTTTTGCCTCCGCTCACGGGGGCCGCCAATCTCCTCGACGGGGCGAGCGAATCTCGCTCCGGCAAAACGCTCATCGGCTATCAGCGACACGCATTCCTTCTTGTGCCCATTTTAAGTGATGGCGTGTCAAGTGATAAGCTGGAGAAAGAGAGAGACCTCATCTACACATGCAGGTCAGGGATGCCTTAGATGAGATCTTTGTGCTTGATGACCAAAATTTTCTCCAAAAACTTTAGGAACCTCTGATGTACACTTGCGGATCCATACACAGCCTGCCTGTTGTTTTTCAATGAAGCCACTGAATAGCAAGTGATGTCTGGTAGTTCTTTGCTGTCTCTCCGGGCATGTCCACCCTTCTTTTGCCTTCACTCGCCCCTCTAGTCATAGGCAATTGATGCTTGGTTGCAGACACTCTATCGGAATAGCAATGCGGTCGCTATCTCTGGAGAGCTGATGGGTTGTGGGGGGGGGAGGCGTGGGAGTCGGTGAGGGGGACGGCGAGAGGGGAGGAAGATTATTGCTGACAGAGGAGAAATGCCATGGGCCTGCAAGCGGGGACAAATGTTCGCCGCCTGTGAGCGTGTACGTGTGTACGTGTGTGTGTGTATGCACGAGTGCGTCAAAGGGAATGTGTGCAAGAATGTATAGATTCTCCAGAAGTTGGGCACAGCCAGCCATGCTGACCAATGGACATCATGTAATATGTATGTATATTCTTCAAGAAACATCAAACAATGCATGAATAAAATAAGCAAAAAAAATCAGAAAAAAAACCCCGTAGTAGTTAGAGGCTAAAACTCATGAATAGTTTTTCCATTCATTTCAATGCGAAACACAATTTGAGATGAATGTTTTGATTAGTGAGTGTAGTCATGGAAGCAATTGAACTCAAGGCAAAATTTTGATGCAAAAAAACTGCTTGAAGCAAGTCGGGATCCAACACAAAACTGTTCGGTGACATGCAAACAATGCTTCGCTTTGACAGATTGAATATTTTTCGCGGGGAATTTGCTACGTTCCAAAGGAACTTAAGTGCTGACATTTGCAGTGAGCATCATCGGCAGGGAATCTATGTGCAAGCAGCAGAGGACGGTAGGTTGCTCATCCTTTGCCCTAAGAGTCTAATTACACCGAGTTCAGTGGTTGTACACACTGACCTATTTACTACTGCTTGTCCCAGTGATCTACAGTGCACCGCTGCTCTCGCTGCATCTCATCCGCTGCTGGTGCGGAATTAAAAGCAGGCTTTGCTCAAAACTTTTCTTTTTTCTCCTCGGCTCTGAGGCAAATGGCTAATTATCGCACTTGATAAAATGCTAGGCAAGTTAAAGAAAATAAGCCTCGCCTTCTCGTGGACTCGCACGCACGTCGTAACGATGGAGCAGAAGACTGACTGCATGCAAAAATAAATAAATAAAGAAAGAAAGAAAGAAATAAAACAGGATGAGAATTGACCAAAAATAAGAAAAGTTGGGAATAAAATGCAACAAAAAGTAAATCTAATCAAAATAAAGTCATCAAAAATTCAGCTCATGGCAATGTATTTATTTCAATTATCCCTTTTTTTTTTTGGTTGAATTTATTTGGTGAACATCTGGCCTTTGTTTCCACTATTGTAAATGTTCTAACTTTCACTCCTCAAATATCAAAACTCAGGCTCACGCAGACGTCTGCATTCTACCGGCTGCCATTCTGTATATGTGGCACTCTTGATGAACGAGATTTAACAAGACGTTGTTGGCGGTGGTAAAAATAGACTTGAAATGACGGTGCAACAAAGGCCGGTGCTATATTTTATTGCACTGAACAGATGACAGCAAAGCATCATTACAGCTGAAAGAGGTTCTGTGATGCTAACTCAGCGACCAACATTAATGATGACAGACCAAAGAGGCATTACATTCAGTCCTGATCAAATTTAATCAGACTGCACGTACTGACCACCCAGAATCATGGAGGTGGGGGCTGGTGGGTGGGGGGGGGGGCTATAAATAGCCTCCTATGAAGCTCCAAAAGTGGCGGTTAGCGTCATTTGGCAGCACCACGCCGCTTGACGTGGGACCCCCAATGAAGACAGATGCCGATGATTACGGGAGGCGCGACGGGGATAATCACGGCTAATGAGCGGTTATTTGAGACAAAATACCAGGACGCGGGCAAAATACAACACAGCCCATTTTAAAGATGCAAGAGGCCAGACATAGCAGCTGCCTTTTAAAGATGATGACACCGGATGAAGAGCCGAATGCTGATTGAGGCTTAGTGCCGGAACTGCCGTAAAAAAGAAAAAAGAAAAAAAGAAAGAAAGAGACGAGGAAAAGAATAAAAAGGTACGCACATTTCTGGTCCTTCCAGGTGACGGTTGGCTCGGGCCGACCCACGGCCAGACAGAAGAGGTTGACGTTCTCGCCCTCGTTCACAGACACGTCTGTGGAGATGTTGACGATTCTGGCCGGCACTGTGAAAATATAAATGCATATTTTACGAGACAAAACAAAAACCACCATCACCGTACGCAGTTACGATTTCAAGTACAAACTAGAATGAGAATCGAAAACCGGTTTGTAGGAAGCGTCCGGATTTGGTGTCAATAGGACAAACTAGCGCCGCATGCTAACGTTTTTCTACGAAGACTTGATCAAGAGTGTCAATTTCTTCTTGATCCAGTGACCGGGCAACAACAAACCCGATTAACTGCCGCAGAGCGTTCAGCACTTCAGCTCATACTTAAATTGATAACGAGACGGCCCTTGAATTTAAACGGGCCATTATCATTGTTTTTAATGAGCTTGGCTCCAGCCATTGCTCTCGTTTCGCTTGCCGACGGCGGCGGCACAATAAACACGCGCTACAGTTGCATCACTCAGCAATACAAACACATAAATATAAATGTATGGATGTCGTGCGCGTATGTTGGTCCATGCAACATTTGGACCCTCCAGACAAGATTGTTTGCTTGCTTGGCTGCAGTTGGCTAAAAGCGCTTCAGCCAGCAGCTCTCTGCCACCTGTCAGCCACAAACACATCCTGTTCTTTTAGGGTGATTATGATTTTCTTTTAAGCTGTTAGTATAAGAATTCTGTTGATTTCAAAGGAGAACAGATGCACGGTGACTTTTTAGTTAGCTTCGCTCAGCTTAGCGGAGAGTGAGTCAATTCAGTAAATGTTTTTTTTCCCCACTCGTGTCGATATGAATTCTCAGTTCAGACTTAGTGAGAAAGAAGAACCCAATTGGTTTTCAGCGTTATCTGGAAACCAGGAGGGGTCTAAACATTTTTCAGAACGAGAGTAACGTGTAATGAGCTGTCAATAAGAAGTGTTTACTCAAGGGTCATAATTAATTATGAATATGATACAGAGCAGAATGCGTGGCTTCAGTTACAAAATGTTTGGCTCGGTCTTTAAAGGATATACAGTCGATGCTTGGAGGAGCCGAGTTCAAATGTCAGCTCGCTTTCCTTTCTCGCCGCTAATCAGCAATCACTGCGCCTTCTGCGGCGCTTTTCCGAGCAGATGCCGTCAAGCCGCCGCGCGCCTGTCAGCTCGCGTCTAATCTGTCTGACTTCCCAAATCAAGACAAACAAGTCGACAGATTCTGCGGCAGGGAAGTGAGAAAATGCTCATCCACTTTGTCAACCACCACCTGCGCTTTTGGCTTATATTTACCTTTGCCGCTTAGCGCGAGTCGTAATGAAGCGCCGATTCATTCATACGTATGACTTTGCTCGCATGCAAAATTGCCACGAGGGTTTGTTGGTTGTTGATCGTGCATTTAGCCGTGATTTAACAGGAAAAGGCACATTGAGTCACCCATAAAAACCTGCTGATTGCTTCCGCGGTGTCAGGCGTCAATCGCGGCCAACAAATGGAACGCGTCATTAAGTCATTTAGCAGATGTGACGGTTGGGAGCAGAAATCAGAGCGACGATGACCTTGATCTAGAACTGGGAGCGGGAGATCGGAATAATTTTCACCTTGAGGGTGAGAATCTGAAACTATGGTAGAATAGCTACAATAGAAAAATACCGTATTTTCCGGACTATAAGGTGCACCGGACGACAAGGCGCACGTTCAATGAATGGCCCATTTTCAAACTTTGTCCTTATATAAGGCGCACCGAACTATAAAACGCACAATTAGTGCATCAGGTTAGATTTTTAATCCAAATCAAATCATTCTCCATTTTCTCTTTTTTATTTCAACTTCAGACGCAACAGATTACTTTAGAATCACAAAATAATGATCCATAGTCTTTTTGATTCATGATTCATAGTCTTCAACGGGCCGCTTATGATTGATTTCATGACACAATGCTTTGGGCCAGTTTAAATTTAGAAATTTGGTCCACATATAAGGCGTACTGGACTATAAGGCGCACTGTCGGCTTTTGAGAAAATTTTAGGTTTTTAGGTGCGCCTTATAGTCCGGAAAATACGGTAGTCCAATTTGCTAGGACTTCAAACTAGTGGCAGAGTAACAAATAAGTCATGCTAGCAACGTTGCAGTTGTGGCTAACATCGGATTGTTATCAGTGCTAATGCTATCTTAGCATTGCTAGCACTTCTGTTTAAGTGAAACTCGAGATGTGTTCTTTGTTGTGACTATCACAACTATGCACGTTCATCATTGTGAGTTTGTTCTAGTAATATCTAACCAAAATCCCAGAAAAACTGAAAATTGTGACCCATCAAGTAAAAAAATCCATCATTCTGACCTTGCACGATGAGGTAGACATGGGCGGTGCGCGGTTTGTTGTTTGCCTGGAAGGTGCACGTGTAGGGCCCCTCGTCGCTTACTTGCACCTTGTCGATGTGGACTGAGAAGTCGCTGTTGTTGCTATTAACCAGCGTGACACGCTTGTCCAGCGACCACTTGTCGGTGCCCGTGAACAGAATGTTGGAACGGTTAAGCCAGGCCTTGTGCGTCACCTCCTCATTGATCTGACATCTGCCGGGACAAAGGGTGGGAAAATCTGAAGCAGACCAATAGGGACAGTGATTTCCAAATGGTGTAGGTGGGCATAATATTATTATTGTTATAATTATTACCACTATTAGCATTATTAGTATGATTGTAATTGCATATCCACAACAGTAGGTGGCAGTGCCACATTCCGCTATCTTAAAGATGATTATTGGATGGTAAAAAAAAAAGAAATCAATATAAAACAAATCCAAAATGAAGTTTAAAAGAAAGTAGATCATATATGAACCGATGTTTCTTTCAAGTCTGCGCTCTTCCAGTCGCAATTTTCAGCTTGCTGCACAACTTTCAGGGTTTTTTGTTACGTTACATTGCTATATTCTCATGTTTCTCGAATGTTTTTTTCTTTTTCCTGGCTGTTTTTTGATCGCCTTGCCTTGTCAGCCATGCCAGCTCCCTCGTGTGCGTAGTTTCTCATCTGCCCTTGCCTGCCTTCTTCCCACCTGTGTCTCGCTCTTTGTTTGTTCAATCTTGTCAAGCCTTTTTTCTCTCCTACGTCGACTTCTCGTTAAAGAAACACAAGAATTCACTATGCTTCCTGTCGGCCTTGAGTTGTTCTCCGCTTTGCGTCGGCGGCTGTGCGTTCCAACCGACGACGATACTGACACACGTTGACTGCATCCCCCCTCGAGTGCTTTCACAACACACAACGCAAAGTGTTCGGGTTGACTTAGAAAAGAAAAAAAAAAGATCCTTGAATAGCACATTATTTATATAAAAAAAAATAAAAAAATAAAGATGATCCTTGAATAGTACATGATTCTCGTTGTGCCGCCTCCACTCGCCTATTCACAAACGTCCTCATGCAACACTGATGAGTAACGTTCTGTCAGTGATCATCAACTGGCGGCCCATGGGCTGAATCTGGCCCTTCATAAAGTCCTATGACTGGATTCCATAATTGTCCAGCCCCCAAGTTGACTGTCCTTGGCCACCAGGAGCAGTATAATACATACACACTATACAGAAAACTGCTCACTAAATGTATAAATGTAGTGGTATAATATTCGTATAATAAAGGTGCTTTTAAAAAAGTATTTATAATATAGGTGCTTTTAAAAAAAACATTTAGTCTATAAATACCTTGGAATGCATTGGCAAGTACATTCAAAACTATTTTTAAGTACTTTGGAACTTACAGTTCCACACTTACACTCCGTAGTAATGGACCAGCAACATGAAAAAAATTAAATAAATCCCAATCCCATACCACACCCCACCAAAAAAAACAAAAAAAACCCCAACTTCCTTCAACATAAATAGTGTCTAAGCTGACATTTGTCGCGCAGATGCACAGACAAGGTTTGGTGCAAGTAATTCCATTATAAAAATGACAAAATCTGTGTACAAATGACGTATTAATCTAATTTTAAACTTAATCACGTCTGCTGCTGCTGCTGCTTCTTCTGCTGCCGCAGCACTCGGAGCCCGGAGGAAATCAGAAGCGTAATAACATCAAATGTGGCTTCGTCTTAATGGCCCGCATCAAACGGCATCGTCTGGAGCAGAACAAAAAAAAAAAAAAAAAAAAAACGACTCAAGCCACATGGGCAAAAAAGAAGAAGAAAAAAAAAAAGTGATTTACATTCAAGTGGAAGTTTATTTATAAAGTGCTTTTGTATTTTGTTGTCAGCCGCGGGCTGTCCGGCGAGTACGTGCACACTTTTGATTACAAAATAGGCCGTTTTATTGCCGCTCGTGAAGTCATAAAGACCTGATGAGAAATGCTACACTGGGAGTCATTTGCGTCTAAGAATACTTTCCTAACCGTCTGCCCTCCAATGGCATGCGGAGGTAAGCAAACGTTGCTGACCCAAATAGCGAGAGATGTTCAACTTCCTTCAACCTCAACCTGACTGTGTAACAAAAGCAGACACACAAATATTTTTAATGTGTCTCCAGAAAGAAACTGCAAGGTTGTAAACAGAAAAAAAAACAGGTGACATCGATTGTTTAAAAAAAAAAAAAAAAAAAAAAAAAAGACCTCAAGGTGAGCAGGATTCCAGGAAATTCGATAGATTAAGAGCATCTTCAGGCTACCACGAACGAGGGCGGATAAAGATTTGCGTTCAAGCCAATATTGATTCTGAGGGGCTTCGGGATAATACTTACTGTTGCCACTGTCCTTTTGGGGATTCTTGTGACATGATTATTGTTTAAAGATCTGAACCAGAGACAGTGATCCGGTTGCATTTGGTGTGACAGGTGTGTGTGTGTGTGTGTGTGTGTGTGTGTGTGTGTGTGCGCGTAAAGAAAGACAAACAGGTTTTTCAAATGTAATTAGCAGGCGCAGGTGCAGAGGATCACGACTCACCTCAAAGTGACGTTCTCGCCTTCTAGAACCGTAATGTTGTCCGGCAGGTGCCCAAATTCTGCTCCGTGCACACTGGAGCCTGCCGAGAACAGACGAGGGGAGAGTCCCGTGAGAATTAAACGACAGCAACAGACGGGCGGGCAGATGTTCGTGCGACCGATGAGCGAGCGTAAGAAAAAGGCTGCTGGCATCGAGGTGGTCTGAAAAAGCTGCGCTGTACGTGCTGTGCCGGTAGGTGGCAAAGTCAAATTTTCAATTTTGGTAGATTTTAGCAAGTATTGTGAAAATTGATGAACAAGATTTGCTCTCGCAGGTCATATAAAAGGGCCAGATTTGACCCCCGGGCCTAAGTTTGACGAGTGTCCACTGTGAACCAAAACTGTCAACTCAAGTAAATGAACTCCCAAAATCAACAGTTCCGTCAGCGCTTCCTTAAATTAGGCTCTCTGCTCCCATTCTGCCTTCTCATTTATGCATGTCAAGATAATGAATACGCTAAACAAAATTTGTAAAAAAAAATAAAAAGGCACCATGTCGCCGTTGACCCTCCTTGTGCCCGCCGGAATAATCATTTTTGCTTCCACGCGACCTCTCTGCATTCTGCCAGGATGTTCGTTGAACATCACTGATAATGAGCCCAAGGAAAAGGATTCATGCAGGGGTGCCGGACCGTGAAATGAAGCGACGGTAACAGAAGGAACACACACAAACACACACACACACACACACACACAATTGGACAAGAAGAAGCACTGAAACATCCCGAGAGCCATTTGTTAAAGAGGAAATGTGATTTGTGCTGGACATTCGGTTGGAGCAAAAAAAAAAAAGTAATTTTTCCCTAACTTGGCAGAAGTGCAAATAAAGATAAACAAAGATCTGCTTTTCATGCCTGTCTGCCACTCCAGGTTTTTTTTCTCCAAGCCTGACAGCGCCAACCAAGGCAATGTGCTCAACTAGCTAGCAAACGCTGACCTCAATATACCAGCCGGTTGGAGTTTTCATCAATTCATCTTCATAAAAGAAGGAGAAAGCTGGCGCGTTTCGGAGCCGTCGAACATTTGCGGTCCATTGCGGAGCGACGCGTTTTCTTTCTTGGCGTGGTCGCCCCGCTAAGCGGACGGGAATTGAAGTCAAGTACCGACGCATTTATCATTTCATCAAGACAAATGATGCTGTGCGTGGAGGTGCCGGGAAGAATTCACAAATGCACAGGTCTGCTAGCCCGCCATTTTATTCAAGAGTGTTCATTCAAACGCTAACGCTGAATGCTATTGACCTAGTTAGCTTGTTTCCTTGATAGCCTTTTTAGGGCCTGCTATGCCAACGCTGAGTTCTCAAAGTGTCAAGAACTTACACTTTAGTGTTTTAGTCTTCCAAAAATTTGTCGGAAACACCATAAGAATGTAATGTTTCTATTTCATTATATTTGAGTTTTCACCTAAAAGTTTGAAGTTTTTCGACTGATGGAAACATTGAAACACTAGATCATTCCACTTCAGTCATATTCAATGTTAGCGTTTTAGGGTAAAAAGCTGTTTTATTGAAACACAGTGACATGGTATTTTACTTTAAAAAAAAAAAAAAATCCTCCTTGACAGTGAAAAAATTCAGTGGAAGCTAAAAAAAAAATAGCCTAAACCACACTGCCAACTACTGGCCTGGCATGCTTACTGCAACAATTTCAATCCATTTTCATAAAACTATTCCAGAATAAACTAGGACTATTGTCCACCCTAAAAATTACACCAGCAATCCATACTGGTTCAAAAAGGATTTCCGAAAGTGTGACAAACTTTGCTTTATTTATGATTTACTTTGTTTGGGGGTGCCAAACGGTTACGCTCCATCCCCGCCCGCCGGGCTCCGAGAGTCGTGGGTCCTTTTCATGTGCTACACAGCCCGCTTTATTTGGGTTAATTCTATTCGCTTCAAGAGCTGGGGGCTCGGATACGGCTGTGACACGCTTTCAGATAGCCTACATACCAAGACGGGAAAGGAACGGGGCTTTTCCCCTCCTGTCGCCGTGCACGCGCACACACACACGCACATTTGGATCGAATGAGTGACACACGCACAGCGAGGTTACATAGCGGCGAGGTGCTATTCCCCATTTCCCTACTCAATTGCTATTTTCACAGCTCGATTGGCACCCAGCATGCCAAAACCTGCACGGTGCTCCCACAACACAACAACCAGGTCAACACACACATACACACAAACCCAAAAACACTCACACACAATGTGTTGCATGCTCGTCACGCTCGGATCGGTGAGCCAAAGCAGCAGGGATGAGTCTCCTTCACAGTGGCAGCATCAACAACACTTTGTTTCATATATTTAGGGAAGACAGGAGGTGCAATACAGAGGCAGAATGCTACCATTAAGTTTTGCCACTCAAAATCCATTTAGGTCTTGCTGAAAAAGAAGTATTGGCATAGACTTTCTGTCACTATTCTATTTTTTTTGACGCCACTTAATGCCATTGTTTTGATGGGAGCGGCTTGTCCGAAAACTCGCCAGGCTTTATCATTTCAACCAACAAAGTTTGCTTAAGAGTTGGATCAAAATGTACCCTTTGCAAGAAAATTAATCTAATGGCCCATTTGGTAGCACATTAAAAAAATAGCCTGCCCCGGTTGCTATTCTCTCTTGTCCTTGCTATGACCTGCTCTCCTGTTTCTTCGTGACCACCCGCCTCCATTTGTCTGCCCGCTAGGTCATTCTTAGTGAGGATAACATTTAAAGGACATTGAGGGATTACACGTGCATTTGGTGCAACACATTAGAGGATAACCTTTTTTGGGTGATAGTGCAGGTTTATACGCAGACTTTCAGGTAATAGCCTACAACGGGGACGTTTTGCGTGTCGGTGTGTGCGCGTCGTGCAAGCGTCGCGGAAGCGGGCGTCTATTACGTGATTTGTATTCTCTTGACTTTTACATGCGCTGTGTTTGTAATTGCACTCGCTAGCGGCAGACACTTGTGAGCGGTGCTCTATTGAGCTGTGCGACTTTAGCCCCGGCGTCTTCCTTTGTGCTGCTCATCTATTTTGCATTGCCCTTGACAATCACACTCACTCACACACAATAAAGAAGAGGATGACTTCCTCTGAATGCACGATCGGATTTCAGATGGGGAAACAGAGAAGGCCGTAATAATAAAATAAAAAAACATGACAATCATGCATTTTAATGCAGGCTGAAATTGCTTTTACAGGCGTGTCCGGAAAATTAAAGTTGCAGCAAATGAAGGAGGATGGCAGGACATGAAAGAGGATGGAGAAGAAGTGCACCAAATCTGAGTCGTATTCCAGATCTTGACAGTTATCAGCAAAGATTTGGCGGTTAACTTCCTGCATCACTCACAACAGCAGGAAATGAACGGACAGAAAATGTTTTACCCTTGTGACACCCACGCACGATCTGAATGCAGAAAATGGGATCCCGCAGGGCTCACAATGCAGTGGTCACATATTTAGAATTCGTTAATATGGATTTGTATCTGGATTGAATTTGGTGTGTGTCAACATGTGGTCCTGAAACTAGCCTGACTTTGGAAAAAATAAAATTAAAAAATCACCAATCGTATCATGGCAGAATTGAATCTGGATTGGAGTCTTATTCAATATCTAGGATGAATGACACAATTTAACATAGCTCCAGATTTTCTTTGATCTGTATTTTGTCATATGATCGCAAGTGTCGGCTACAAAAACTACATCAAATCAGTGTTGATTTTGCCGTCAACACAGCAACGAGCAGCGCGCCCATGCGCCCGCATAATTAAGAGCGGCGTGCTGCAGCCAATTAAATATTTACACAGGCACCCCGATGATACAAGGAGGAGGCACGAGGATTATCAGACGCAAGAAGCCGCGGCCAGGAGGCGAGGTGTTGGAGAGGTGCAGGATTAAACATTAACCGGCACCGATATCCCGTCTCTTGCTCGTGTCATCCCATTAACTCTTGCCAGACGCTGCTGCGTCCACTCGCTAATCCACGCCGTATATATTTGCTGGTGAAATCTGGAAGATAGCAAAGGTGTTCTTATTTTCAAAATGAAGCAGTGATGTCATTAAATATTAATGGTGGAGAGTCAAAACATAAAATTGTCAGAAAAATAAAAGTATCGTCGAGCGAGCGAGCGAGCGAGCGGACAAAATGTACTCTCCGTCGCATTTGTTGGCCACCATTCCGCCTGAAGGGAAATCTGACACTTGTCAGAGAGTGAAGGAGTTGTTTGGATTCTATCTGCTGAGGTTGACTTCCTCCCCTTCCGGACCACAAATGTTTGTTCTTCCCAGGAGAGAGGTGGATGCACACAAATGCGCCTTGTTTGTGTCATCCGTGAGGCCTCGACATTCAAAGCAACGTGACAGCCCATCCACTTCCATCTCAGACGTGCACCTAAGCGGTCAGACTCTCCCTCTGGGGGCTCTCGACTACTCCCGACAAAGGTGCAGCCGAATCGGAATTTGCTGCAGACGCAATCGAGGTGCTTCACCCTTTGCTATGTTTTAATCGCACTCTTGATTTACCAAGGTCGGGTGGACGATGAATTAAATTCCAATCGACATTGCAATGTAGTACAACCGAAAAATACAATATTTCTGTCGGGGATGTATTTTCCATGAAAAACGGTGGCCTACATAATTTAATGTCCTGCTACAAAATGAGCACTTTTGATATCATCTGATCGAATCAGCCTGCCGATGAATCGGTCCGGCCCCAATTTTTTAGGAAGATTTCCATCGGTCTTTCCTTCTTGCTGCATCCTTACTGCTGTTTCTCCTACTCCTTTCTTTACTCATTCCATCCTTACCTTTATTCTTGGCTACCCTCTCTACCTCTCTCCACCCATCCGCCCTTCTGCCGATCCATTCCGCATGGCAACTTTCACTCCCTTTCATCATTCTTCATCCATTCGTCCGCTCTACCTTTTCCTCGCTCACTCCATCAGTCGCCGTCTCCCTCGCCTCCCTCCCTTGAGCCATCATTTCCCCTGGCGTCCATTGCTCCCTTCATCCATCCTTTCCTCGCTACCCCTCCCCCTCCCTCCCAGCCACTAATCCCTCTTCACACAGCAATCAATAGAGCGCCGCAGAGTGCGGGGAGGGAGACTCCAAGTTCTCAATGCAGCACTTGTGCAACCTGAACGGGCAACGGTAGATCACTGGCGTCGAAACGAAAATAGCGTTTTAGACTTCTCTTACGCTCCGCCGCTAAACACCTTAGCGCTCCTGAAATCAATACAATAGTTAAACTATTACTTGGTTTTGCACACAAGGCTCTGCGGACGCCCTTAAATGCACCGGTGTGCCAGTCATTTGACAGATTTGCAGGGCCCAGCAAAGGAACGATAAGCTTCACAAGTACAGATGCGACCCAAGAGGCAAACTATTCACATTGTCTGGTGACAAAATTGTGCTAAAGGCAGCAGACATACAAAAACAGATCAGGTCAGAGTTATGAAGTCATGAAGCTTCACCTTGGTACTTGCAACTTTTGGGATAAAACTACTGACTAAATTTTGCTCCTGGTCAAATTTGGAGTAGTCCCAGGACCTTTGGGGTGAGGTCTGCAGCTGTGACCTTTGATTGGAAGGTATGAAATTAAATTGCACAGCATTGGCCCCAAGAAATACCAGCCCACTGGGCATCTGCCTTGTAGGCCAGATGGCCAGTCCAGCTCTGTGTACGTCATCTTGAAATTTCACCTCACCCGTGTGACAATTTGTCAGAAGATGCTAGGAATTCACAACCCTCTGGGATTCCTGCTTTTTATTACACGAATATATATTTTTTTTCCCATTAGAAATACGTGGCAAATGTCATGACATTAAGTCAGACCTGTCAGCGTGCATTTTTTTTTCTTTTTTTTTTTTATTTGACAGAAAATGCTACAAATACGCACAGCATGCGGGAATACTCGCAGCTTGCTTTTATGAAGCACATTCATAACATTATTTTTTTTTTTATCGACTGCCACCCACGATGGCTGATATGAGCCATTTGTCAGTGGGAAAAAAACGGACATCTCTGCAAACATATGATATAGCCCGCAAAGTCGCTTTTTTTGGTTAAATATTCCGTCATTATGCTTTTAAACTAAATATGACAGAAAATTGACTTTTAATTGCTTTTATACAAATAGTAGACATGTCTCTGGAGTGCCTGCTGTGCATCAAGTGTGAAATTAAGCAAGCGTGTAACACAAGCTGGTTCACCCCATAGACAAAATCCCAAGAACAAACAAATTGTGCAAGAATTTTTTATTTAGATTTTTGACTGAATTTGGGCTGTTTTTAACTGTACCAATAACTCTGGCTTACATTTGAGTTTCCTGAATGGGAAATACAAAGAGGTAATTATTATCCAATCGTGACAAGATAAGACAGAAAATAATGTTACAACAAGTCAACTGAGTGTCTGTTTTTATTTGCGTGACGGACAAGCGGACAACACGAGCTGCCGTTTTTTTTTTTTTGACACACTGAAAAAGCAGCGCTAATGAGCACAAACAGATGTTTTGGGGGGGACAATAACGATGATTTCCATCAGCGTGCCCAAAAGCGCACAAAGCCAACGTTGCCAGCAAGACAATGCGGTGCCGGGTAAAAGAAGATTGAAAAGGATCTCATTTAGCTTTGCCGTCCTAAGCCTTCACGGCAAGCACTCACTCGCTTACTAATTCCCCTCTGCCAGAACTCGCTTCAAACTGACAATGAAGTATTTTTGTGTGTGTGTGTGTGAAAAGGATGTCAAACGGCAGGATAAGAGTGTTTAGATGTTGTGAGTGAATGTAGGGCAATTAGTCACCGCTGTAATGCGCAAACTGAAGACAGGATTTTGTGGTTGCTCTTGTGTGTTTTGAATTTTGCAAACAGATAAACATGACGGGACGACGACGGGCAGCAAGCTCAAAGAATAGATGCGTGCATTGGAATCGGGGCAGGCACATTGAGAAGATCAATCGTGTTCTACTCAATGGGAACTAGCAGGTAAACAGGACTTGTTGAATAGCGCAATAAGCCTGGCCATTTAAAGCCACACACACGTAAAGTCACGATTCAATCAATTAATATGTCTCGAATTACTCAATTTATTGTTGGGGTGATTAGTAGGATCATAAATTCTAAAATTATTCACCCAATAGCTGCAGTCCAAAAATTTTCATTGTTAGGATTCAACTGGCCTTCGGCCATTTTGGACTGAACGTGCCATTTTGGGCAACTTTTCAGATAACTAAAATTTCATTCCTCTATCCATATTTTTATCTACAATTGTACAAATATTGAACGAGACATCTCTTCAGAATTTTTCATTCTCTACCCACTTTGTTTCCTAGTTTTTGCATAACCCCGCTAAAAATCAAACAAATGATGCTCGTGAAAACAATGTGAGAAACGCTAGTGTAAATCATTTTGCTGAACATGTGAGTCTTTTTACACGCATGAAGGTGTGTACGTGGAGGAATTGATGGAGTGTGCGTGCGTTTTGTGCATGTTTGCAGATTTCCGTCTGTTTGTGTGCAGTTTTGGAAGCCAGCCGGCTGTGCCTACAGAAACGCACGCTTACAGCTGTGCACGGCATTCATTTGCATTCCAAATTGCAGCCGCCTTGCGTAGACGTGTGTGTGTGTGTGTGTATGTGAGTGTGTT